>NC_052327.1:48921270-48959455 GCF_016432855.1 Salvelinus namaycush | reverse complement strand
AAACAGACACTAACTTACCCCCCATACTTTCAGACTATATGTTCTGTATGTTCTATATGTTCTATATGTTCTGTATGTTCTATATGTTCTGTATGTTCTATATGTTCTATATGTTCTATATGTTCTATATGTTCTGTATGTTCTATATGTTCTATATGTTCTGTGTGTTCTATATGTTCTGTATGTTCTATGTGTTCTATATGTTCTGTATGTTCTGTATGTTCTATGTGTTCTATGTGTTCTGTGTGTTCTATATGTTCTGTGTGTTCTATATGTTCTGTATGTTCTATATGTTCTGTATGTTCTGTATGTTCTGTATGTTCTATGTGTTCTATATGTTCTGTATGTTCTGTATGTTCTATATGTTCTATGTGTTCTATGTGTTCTGTGTGTTCTATGTGTTCTATGTGTTCTATATGTTCTGTGTGTTCTATATGTTCTATATGTTCTATATGCTCTGTATGTTCTGTATGTTCTGTATGTTCTATGTGTTCTATATGTTCTGTATGTTCTGTATGTTCTATATGTTCTATGTGTTCTATGTGTTCTGTGTGTTCTATATGTTCTGTGTGTTCTATATGTTCTGTATGTTCTATATGTTCTGTATGTTCTGTATGTTCTATGTGTTCTGTATGTTCTATATGTTCTGTATGTTCTGTATATTCTGTATGTTCTATGTGTTCTGTATGTTCTATATGTTCTGTATGTTCTGTATATTCTGTATGTTCTATATGTTCTGTATATTCTGTATGTTCTGTATGTTCTATGTGTTCTGTATGTTCTATATGTTCTGTATGTTCTGTATATTCTGTATGTTCTGTATGTTCTGTATATTCTGTATGTTCTATATGTCTGTTTCTTTATGTCTGTATGTTCTTGTCTGTATGTTCTATGTGTTCTGTATGTTCTATATGTTCTGTATGTTCTGTATATTCTGTATGTTCTATATGTTCTGTATATTCTGTATGTTCTGTATGTTCTGTATGTTCTATGTGTTCTGTATGTTCTATATGTTCTGTATGTTCTATATGTTCTGTATGTTCTGTGTGTTCTATATGTTCTGTATGTTCTATGTGTTCTATATGTTCTGTATGTTCTGTATGTTCTGTATGTTCTATGTGTTCTGTATGTTCTATATGTTCTGTATGTTCTGTATATTCTGTATGTTCTATGTGTTCTGTATGTTCTATATGTTCTGTATGTTCTATGTGTTCTGTATGTTCTATATGTTCTGTATGTTCTGTATATTCTGTGTTCTATATGTTCTATATGTTCTGTATATTCTGTATGTTTATATGTTCTGTTATTCTGTATGTTCGTATGTTTATGTTCTGTATATTCTGTAGTTCTATATGTTCTGTTTTCTGTATATTCTGTATGTTTATATGTTCTATATGTTCTGTATATTCTGTATGTTCTATATGTTCTGTATGTTCTATGTGTTCTGTATGTTCTATATGTTCTGTATGTTCTGTATATTCTGTATGTTCTATGTGTTCTGTATGTTCTATATGTTCTGTATGTTCTATGTGTTCTGTATGTTCTATATGTTCTGTATGTTCTGTATATTCTGTATGTTCTATATGTTCTATATGTTCTGTATATTCTGTATGTTCTATATGTTCTGTATATTCTGTATGTTCTGTATATTCTGTATGTTCTATATGTTCTGTATATTCTGTATGTTCTGTATGTTCTATATTTTCTGTATGTTCTGTATATTCTGTATGTTCTATATGTTCTGTATGTTCTATATGTTCTATATGTTCTGTATATTCTGTATGTTCTATATGTTCTGTATATTCTGTATGTTCTGTATGTTCTATATGTTCTGTATGTTCTATGTGTTCTGTATGTTCTATATGTTCTGTATGTTCTGTATGTTCTATATGTTCTGTATATTCTGTATGTTCTGTATGTTCTGTATGTTCTGTATGTTCTATGTGTTCTGTATGTTCTATATGTTTTATATGTTCTATATGTGCTGTATGTTCTATGTGTTCTATATGTTCTGTATGTTCTGTATGTTCTATGTGTTCTGTATGTTCTATATGTTCTGTATGTTCTATATGTTCTGTATGTTCTGTATGTTCTGTATGTTCTATGTGTTCTGTATGTTCTATATGTTCTGTATGTTCTGTATGTTCTGTATGTTCTATATGTTCTGTATGTTCTATATGTTCTGTATGTTCTATATGTTCTATATGTTCTGTATGTTCTGTATATTCTGTATGTTCTATATGTTCTGTATGTTCTATATGTTCTATATGTTCTGTATGTTCTGTATGTTCTGTATGTTCTATATGTTCGTATGTTCTAATGTTCTGTATGCATATGTTCTATATGTTCTGTATGTTCTGTATATTCTGTATGTTCTATATGTTCTGTATGTTCTATATGTTCTATATGTTCTGTATATTCTGTATGTTCTATATGTTCTGTATATTCTGTATGTTCTGTATGTTCTATGTGTTCTATATGTTCTGTGTGTTCTATATGTTCTGTGTGTAGCTCCATAGTATCATCCATACATTGTCATCCTCTGTGTGTGTGTGTGTGTGTGTGTGTGTGTGTGTGTGTGTGTGTGTGTGTGTGTGTGTGTGTGTGTGTGTGTGTGTGTGTGTGTGTGTGTGTGTGTGTGTGTGTGTATGTGTATAGGTAAACACTACAGACAACCTGAAGCGGATCAGTCAGATGAGACTGGTTCATTACCAGTACAAGCCTGAGTTTGCTTCCAGCGTGGGAATAGACACCAGCCCAGAAACTGGTAACTTATACAACACTTTGTTTTAGGTTATACATGATAGACAACCAATAGCAATCAATAGACAACCAATAGCAATCACTAGACAACCAATAGCAATCAATAGACAACCAATAACAATCAATAGCAATCAATAGACAACCAATAGCAATCAATAGACAACCAATAGCAATCAATACACAACCAACAGACAATCAATAGCAATCAATAGACAACCAATAACAATCAATAGACAACCAATAGCAATCAATAGACAACCAATAGCAATCAATAGACAACCAATAACAATCAATAGACAACCAATAGCAATCAATACACAACGAACAGACAATCAATAGCAATCAATAGACAACCAATAACAATCAATAGACAATCAATAGCAATCAATAGACAACCAATAGCAATCAATAGACGACCAATAGCAATCAATACACAGCCAATAGACAACCAATATACAACCAATAGCAACCAATAGACAACCAATATACAACCAATAGCAATCAATAGACAACCAATAGACAATCAATAGCACTGGAAATCTATTGTATTCCTATCTTGACATTTGTATCTCTGATCTGTTCTTTTGTTTATACATTCTTCCTGTAGATTGGATTTGTGTTGTGCTTCACCATATTGTCTGTCCCTACCTCTAGCTGCTTCACCATATTGTCTGTCCCTACCTCTAGCTGCTTCACCATATTGTCTGTCTCTACCTCTAGCTGCTTCACCATATTGTCTGTCCCTACCTCTAGCTGCTTCCCCATATTGTCTGTCTCTACCTCTATACATGCTGCTTCACCATATTGTCTGTCCCTACCTCTATACATGCTGCTTCACCATATTGTCTGTCCCTACCTGTAGCTGCTTCACCATATTGTCTGTCCCTACCTGTAGCTGCTTCACCATATTGTCTGTCTCTACCTGTAGCTGCTTCACCATATTGTCTGTCCCTACCTGTAGCTGCTTCACCATATTGTCTGTCTCTACCTCTAGCTGCTTCACCATATTGTCTGTCCCTACCTGTAGCTGCTTCACCATATTGTCTGTCTCTACCTCTAGCTGCTTCACCATATTGTCTGTCTCTACCTCTATACATGCTGCTTCACCATATTGTCTGTCCCTACCTCTATACATGCTGCTTCACCATATTGTCTGTCTCTACCTCTATACATGCTGCTTCACCATATTGTCTGTCCCTACCTGTAGCTGCTTCACCATATTGTCTGTCTCTACCTCTAGCTGCTTCACCATATTGTCTGTCTCTACCTCTATACATGCTGCTTCACCATATTGTCTGTCCCTACCTCTATACATGCTGCTTCACCATATTGTCTGTCCCTACCTCTATACATGCTGCTTCACCATATTGTCTGTCTCTACCTGTAGCTGCTTCACCATATTGTCTGTCTCTACCTCTAGCTGCTTCCCATATTGTCTGTCTCTACTCTATACATGCTGCTTCACCATATTGTCTGTCTCTACCTCTATACATGCTGCTTCACCATATTGTCTGTCTCTACCTCTATACATGCTGCTTCCCCATATTGTCTGTCCCTACCTCTATACATGCTGCTTCACCATATTGTCTGTCCCTACCTCTATACATGCTGCTTCACCATATTGTCTGTCTCTACCTCTATACATGCTGCTTCACCATATTGTCTGTCTCTACCTCTATACATGCTGCTTCACCATATTGTCTGTCTCTGCCTCTATACATGCTGCTTCACCATATTGTCTGTCTCTGCCTCTATACATGCTGCTTCACCATATTGTCTGTCTCTACCTCTATACATGCTGCTTCACCATATTGTCTGTCTCTACCTCTATACATGCTGCTTCACCATATTGTCTGTCCCTACCTCTATACATGCTGCTTCACCATATTGTCTGTCTCTACCTCTATACATGCTGCTTCACCATATTGTCTGTCTCTACCTCTATACATGCTGCTTCACCATATTGTCTGTCTCTACCTCTAGCTGCTTCACCATATTGTCTGTCTCTACCTCTATACATGCTGCTTCACCATATTGTCTGTCTCTACCTCTATACATGCTGCTTCACCATATTGTCTGTCTCTACCTCTATACATGCTGCTTCACCATATTGTCTGTCTCATCTATACATGCTGCTTCACCATATTGTCTGTCCCTACTCTATACATGCTGCTTCACCATATTGTCTGTCTCTACTCTATACATGCTGCTCACCATATTGTCTGTCTCTACCTCTATACATGCTGCTTCCCATATTGTCTGTCCCTACCTCTATACATGTGCTTCACCATATTGTCTGTCCCTACCTCTATACATGCTGCTTCACCATATTGTCTGTCTCTACCTCTATACATGCTGCTTCACCATATTGTCTGTCTCTACCTCTATACATGCTGCTTCCCCATATTGTCTGTCCCTACCTCTATACATGCTGCTTCACCATATTGTCTGTCTCTACTCTATACATGCTGCTTCACCATATTGTCTGTCCCTACCTCTATACATGCTGCTTCACCATATTGTCTGTCCCTACCTCTAGCTGCTTCACCATATTGTCTGTCCCTACCTCTATACATGCTGCTTCACCATATTGTCTGTCCCTACCTCTATACATGCTGCTTCACCATATTGTCTGTCTCTACCTCTAGCTGCTTCACCATATTGCTGTCTCTACCTCATACATGCTGCTTCACCATATTGTCTGTCTCTACCTCTATACATGCTGCTTCCCCATATTGTCTGTCCCTACCTCTATACATGCTGCTTCCCCATATTGTCTGTCCCTACCTCTATACATGCTGCTTCACCATATTGTCTGTCTCTACCTCTAGCTGCTTCACCATATTGTCTGTCTCTACCTCTATACATGCTGCTTCACCATATTGTCTGTCTCTACCTCTATACATGCTGCTTCACCATATTGTCTGTCTCTACCTCTATACATGCTGCTTCACCATATTGTCGTCCTACCTCTATACATGCTGCTTCACCATATTGTCTGTCCTACCTCTATAAATGCTGCTTCACCATATTGTCTGTCCCTACCTCTATACATGCTGCTTCACCTATTGTCTGTCTCTACCTCTATACAGCTGCTTCACCCATATTGTCTGTCCCTACCTCTATACATGCTGCTTCACCATATTGTCTGTCTCTACCTCTAGCTGCTTCACCATATTGTCTGTCTCTACCTCTATACATGCTGCTTCACCATATTGTCATATTGTCTGTCTGTGTTGTATTATTTAGGAGTGATAGGAGTTTACAGTAAAGTGTTGTATTATTTAGGAGTGATAGGAGTTTACAGTAAGGTGTTGTATTATTTAGGAGTGATAGGAGTTTACAGTAAGGTGTTGTATTATCTAGGAGTGATAGGAGTTTACAGTAAGGTGTTGTATTATTTAAGAGTGATAGGAGTTTACAGTAAAGTGTTGTATTATATAGGAGTGATAGGAGTTTACAGTAAAGTGTTGTATTATTTAAGAGTGATAGGAGTTTACAGTAAAGTGTTGTATTATTTAGGAGTGATAGCTCAGGAGGTGCAGCAGATCCTACCTGAAGCCGTGAAGGAAGGAGGAGACGTCATCTGTTCCAATGGAGAGACCATCCCTAAACTACTGGTGGTCAACAAGGTAACACACACACACACACACCACACACACACACACACACACACACACACACACACACACACACACACACACACACACACACACACACACACACACACACACACAGCAACCAGGAATACTGTTTTCTACCACCGAGAACTCTGGAAAAGTTTCCGGTCTCTTGTTAAACCACCACCAGGATTAAAGGAGAGGACCACCAGCAGGATGTCTGGCCTGGTCTCTTGTTAAACCACCAGCAGGATGTCTGGCCTGGTCTCTTGTTAAAGGAGAGGACCCCCAGCAGGATTCTGGCCTGGTTCTCTGTTAAACCACCACCAGGATGTCTGGCCTTGTCTCTTGTTAAAGGAGAGGACCACCAGCAGGATGTCTGGCCTGGTCTCTTGTTAAACCACCAGCAGGATGTCTGGCCTGGTCTCTTGTTAAAGGAGAGGACCACCAGCAGGATGTCTGGCCTGGTCTCTTGTTAAACCACCACCAGGATGTCTGGCCTGGTCTCTTGTTAAAGGAGAGGACCACCAGCAGGATGTCTGGCCTGGTCTCTTGTTAAACCACCAGCAGGATGTCTGGCCTGGTCTCTTGTTAAAGGAGAGGACCACCAGCAGGATGTCTGGCCTGGTCTCTTGTTAAAGGGAGGACCACCAGCAGGATGTCTGGCCTGGTCTCTTGTTAAAGGAGAGGACCACCAGCAGGATGTCTGGCCTGGTCTCTTGTTAAAGGAGAGGACCACCAGCAGGATGTCTGGCCTGGTCTCTTGTTAAAGGAGAGGACCACCAGCAGGATGTCTGGCCTGGTCTCTTGATAAAGGAGACGACCCCAGCAGGATGTCTGGCCTGGTCTCTTGTTAAAGGAGACGACCCCCAGCAGGATGTCTGGCCTGGTCTCTTGTTAAAGGAGAGGACCCCCAGCAGGATATCTGGCCTGGTCTCTTGTTAAAGGAGAGGACCCCCAGCAGGATGTCTGGCCTGGTCTCTTGTTAAAGGAGAGGACCCCCCAGCAGGATGTCTGGCCTGGTCCTCTTGTTAAAGGAGAGGACCCCAGCAGGATATCTGGCCTGGTCTCTTGTTAAAGGAGAGGACCCCAGCAGGATGTCTGGCCTGGTCTCTTGTTAAAGGAGAGGACCCCCAGCAGGATGTCTGGCCTGGTCTCTTGTTAAAGGAGAGGACCACCAGCAGGATGTCTGGCCTGGTCTCTTGTTAAAGGAGAGGACCCCCAGCAGGATGTCTGGCCTGGTCTCTTGTTTAAGGAGAGGACCCCCAGCAGGATGTCTGGCCTGGTCTCTTGTTAAAGGAGAGGACCACCAGCAGGATGTCTGGCCTGGTCTCTTGTTAAAGGAGAGGACCACCAGCAGGATGTCTGGCCTGGTCTCTTGTTAAAGGAGAGGACCCCCAGCAGGATGTCTGGCCTGGTCTCTTGTTAAAGGAGAGGACCCCCAGCAGGATATCTGGCCTGGTCTCTTGTTAAAGGAGAGGACCCCCAGCAGGATGTCTGGCCTGGTCTCTTGTTAAAGGAGAGGACCCCCAGCAGGATGTCTGGCCTGGTCTCTTGTTAAAGGAGAGGACCACCAGCAGGATGTCTGGCCTGGTCTCTTGTTAAAGGAGAGGACCCCCAGCAGGATGTCTGGCCTGGTCTCTTGTTAAAGGAGAGGACCCCCAGCAGGATGTCTGGCCTGGTCTCTTGTTAAAGGAGAGGACCCCCAGCAGGATGTCTGGCCTGGTCTCTTGTTAAAGGAGAGGACCACCAGCAGGATGTCTGGCCTGGTCTCTTGTTAAAGGAGAGGACCCCCAGCAGGATGTCTGGCCTGGTCTCTTGTTAAAGGAGAGGACCACCAGCAGGATGTCTGGCCTGGTCTCTTGTTAAAGGAGAGGACCACCAGCAGGATGTCTGGCCTGGTCTCTTGTTAAAGGAGAGGACCCCCAGCAGGATGTCTGGCCTGGTCTCTTGTTAAAGGAGAGGACCCCCAGCAGGATGTCTGGCCTGGTCTCTTGTTAAAGGAGAGGACCCCCAGCAGGATGTCTGGCCTGGTCTCTTGTTAAAGGAGACGACCCCCAGCAGGATGTCTGGCCTGGTCTCTTGTTAAAGGAGAGGACCACCAGCAGGATGTCTGGCCTGGTCTCTTGTTAAAGGAGAGGACCCCCAGCAGGATGTCTGGCCTGGTCTCTTGTTAAAGGAGAGGACCCCCAGCAGGATGTCTGGCCTGGTCTCTTGTTAAAGGAGAGGACCCCCAGCAGGATGTCTGGCCTGGTCTCTTGTTAAAGGAGAGGACCCCCAGCAGGATGTCTGGCCTGGTCTCTTGTTAAAGGAGAGGACCCCCAGCAGGATGTCTGGCCTGGTCTCTTGTTAAAGGAGAGGACCACCAGCAGGATGTCTTGTTAAAGGAGAGGACCACCAGCAGGATGTCTTGTTAAAGGAGAGGACCCCCAGCAGGATGTCTGGCCTGGTCTCTTGTTAAAGGAGAGGACCCCCAGCAGGATGTCTGGCCTGGTCTCTTGTTAAACCACCACCAGGATGTCTGGCCTGGTCTCTTGTTAAAGGAGAGGACCACCAGCAGGATGTCTGGCCTGGTCTCTTGTTAAACCACCAGCAGGATGTCTGGCCTGGTCTCTTGTTAAAGGAGAGGACCCCCAGCAGGATGTCTGGCCTGGTCTCTTGTTAAACCACCACCAGGATGTCTGGCCTTGTCTCTTGTTAAAGGAGAGGACCCCCAGCAGGATGTCTGGCCTGGTCTCTTGTTAAAGGAGAGGACCCCCAGCAGGATGTCTGGCCTGGTCTCTTGTTAAAGGAGAGGACCCCCAGCAGGATGTCTGGCCTGGTCTCTTGTTAAAGGAGAGGACCACCAGCAGGATGTCTGGCCTGGTCTCTTGTTAAAGGAGAGGACCCCCAGCAGGATGTCTGGCCTGGTCTCTTGTTAAAGGAGAGGACCCCCAGCAGGATGTCTGGCCTGGTCTCTTGTTAAAGGAGAGGACCCCCAGCAGGATGTCTGGCCTGGTCTCTTGTTAAAGGAGAGGACCCCCAGCAGGATGTCTGGCCTGGTCTCTTGTTAAAGGAGACGACCCCCAGCAGGATGTCTGGCCTGGTCTCTTGTTAAAGGAGAGGACCACCAGCAGGATGTCTGGCCTGGTCTCTTGTTAAAGGAGAGGACCCCCAGCAGGATGTCTGGCCTGGTCTCTTGTTAAAGGAGAGGACCCCCAGCAGGATGTCTGGCCTGGTCTCTTGTTAAAGGAGAGGACCCCCAGCAGGATGTCTGGCCTGGTCTCTTGTTAAAGGAGAGGACCCCCAGCAGGATGTCTGGCCTGGTCTCTTGTTAAAGGAGAGGACCCCCAGCAGGATGTCTGGCCTGGTCTCTTGTTAAAGGAGAGGACCACCAGCAGGATGTCTTGTTAAAGGAGAGGACCACCAGCAGGATGTCTTGTTAAAGGAGAGGACCCCCAGCAGGATGTCTGGCCTGGTCTCTTGTTAAAGGAGAGGACCCCCAGCAGGATGTCTGGCCTGGTCTCTTGTTAAACCACCACCAGGATGTCTGGCCTGGTCTCTTGTTAAAGGAGAGGACCACCAGCAGGATGTCTGGCCTGGTCTCTTGTTAAACCACCAGCAGGATGTCTGGCCTGGTCTCTTGTTAAAGGAGAGGACCCCCAGCAGGATGTCTGGCCTGGTCTCTTGTTAAACCACCACCAGGATGTCTGGCCTTGTCTCTTGTTAAAGGAGAGGACCACCAGCAGGATGTCTGGCCTGGTCTCTTGTTAAACCACCAGCAGGATGTCTGGCCTGGTCTCTTGTTAAAGGAGAGGACCACCAGCAGGATGTCTGGCCTGGTCTCTTGTTAAACCACCACCAGGATGTCTGGCCTGGTCTCTTGTTAAAGGAGAGGACCACCAGCAGGATGTCTGGCCTGGTCTCTTGTTAAACCACCAGCAGGATGTCTGGCCTGGTCTCTTGTTAAAGGAGAGGACCACCAGCAGGATGTCTGGCCTGGTCTCTTGTTAAAGGAGAGGACCACCAGCAGGATGTCTGGCCTGGTCTCTTGTTAAAGGAGAGGACCACCAGCAGGATGTCTGGCCTGGTCTCTTGATAAAGGAGACGACCCCCAGCAGGATGTCTGGCCTGGTCTCTTGTTAAAGGAGACGACCCCCAGCAGGATGTCTGGCCTGGTCTCTTGTTAAAGGAGAGGACCCCCAGCAGGATATCTGGCCTGGTCTCTTGTTAAAGGAGAGGACCCCCAGCAGGATGTCTGGCCTGGTCTCTTGTTAAAGGAGAGGACCCCCAGCAGGATGTCTGGCCTGGTCTCTTGTTAAAGGAGAGGACCCCCAGCAGGATATCTGGCCTGGTCTCTTGTTAAAGGAGAGGACCCCCAGCAGGATGTCTGGCCTGGTCTCTTGTTAAAGGAGAGGACCCCCAGCAGGATGTCTGGCCTGGTCTCTTGTTAAAGGAGAGGACCACCAGCAGGATGTCTGGCCTGGTCTCTTGTTAAAGGAGAGGACCCCCAGCAGGATGTCTGGCCTGGTCTCTTGTTTAAGGAGAGGACCCCCAGCAGGATGTCTGGCCTGGTCTCTTGTTAAAGGAGAGGACCACCAGCAGGATGTCTGGCCTGGTCTCTTGTTAAAGGAGAGGACCACCAGCAGGATGTCTGGCCTGGTCTCTTGTTAAAGGAGAGGACCCCCAGCAGGATGTCTGGCCTGGTCTCTTGTTAAAGGAGAGGACCCCCAGCAGGATATCTGGCCTGGTCTCTTGTTAAAGGAGAGGACCCCCAGCAGGATGTCTGGCCTGGTCTCTTGTTAAAGGAGAGGACCCCCAGCAGGATGTCTGGCCTGGTCTCTTGTTAAAGGAGAGGACCACCAGCAGGATGTCTGGCCTGGTCTCTTGTTAAAGGAGAGGACCCCCAGCAGGATGTCTGGCCTGGTCTCTTGTTAAAGGAGAGGACCCCCAGCAGGATGTCTGGCCTGGTCTCTTGTTAAAGGAGAGGACCCCCAGCAGGATGTCTGGCCTGGTCTCTTGTTAAAGGAGAGGACCACCAGCAGGATGTCTGGCCTGGTCTCTTGTTAAAGGAGAGGACCCCCAGCAGGATGTCTGGCCTGGTCTCTTGTTAAAGGAGAGGACCACCAGCAGGATGTCTGGCCTGGTCTCTTGTTAAAGGAGAGGACCACCAGCAGGATGTCTGGCCTGGTCTCTTGTTAAAGGAGAGGACCCCCAGCAGGATGTCTGGCCTGGTCTCTTGTTAAAGGAGACGACCCCCAGCAGGATGTCTGGCCTGGTCTCTTGTTAAAGGAGAGGACCCCCAGCAGGATGTCTGGCCTGGTCTCTTGTTAAAGGAGACGACCCCCAGCAGGATGTCTGGCCTGGTCTCTTGTTAAAGGAGAGGACCACCAGCAGGATGTCTGGCCTGGTCTCTTGTTAAAGGAGAGGACCCCCAGCAGGATGTCTGGCCTGGTCTCTTGTTAAAGGAGAGGACCCCCAGCAGGATGTCTGGCCTGGTCTCTTGTTAAAGGAGAGGACCCCCAGCAGGATGTCTGGCCTGGTCTCTTGTTAAAGGAGAGGACCCCCAGCAGGATGTCTGGCCTGGTCTCTTGTTAAAGGAGAGGACCCCCAGCAGGATGTCTGGCCTGGTCTCTTGTTAAAGGAGAGGACCACCAGCAGGATGTCTTGTTAAAGGAGAGGACCACCAGCAGGATGTCTTGTTAAAGGAGAGGACCCCCAGCAGGATGTCTGGCCTGGTCTCTTGTTAAAGGAGAGGACCCCCAGCAGGATGTCTGGCCTGGTCTCTTGTTAAACCACCACCAGGATGTCTGGCCTGGTCTCTTGTTAAAGGAGAGGACCACCAGCAGGATGTCTGGCCTGGTCTCTTGTTAAACCACCAGCAGGATGTCTGGCCTGGTCTCTTGTTAAAGGAGAGGACCCCCAGCAGGATGTCTGGCCTGGTCTCTTGTTAAACCACCACCAGGATGTCTGGCCTTGTCTCTTGTTAAAGGAGAGGACCCCCAGCAGGATGTCTGGCCTGGTCTCTTGTTAAAGGAGAGGACCCCCAGCAGGATGTCTGGCCTGGTCTCTTGTTAAAGGAGAGGACCCCCAGCAGGATGTCTGGCCTGGTCTCTTGTTAAAGGAGAGGACCACCAGCAGGATGTCTGGCCTGGTCTCTTGTTAAAGGAGAGGACCCCCAGCAGGATGTCTGGCCTGGTCTCTTGTTAAAGGAGAGGACCCCCAGCAGGATGTCTGGCCTGGTCTCTTGTTAAAGGAGAGGACCCCCAGCAGGATGTCTGGCCTGGTCTCTTGTTAAAGGAGAGGACCCCCAGCAGGATGTCTGGCCTGGTCTCTTGTTAAAGGAGACGACCCCCAGCAGGATGTCTGGCCTGGTCTCTTGTTAAAGGAGAGGACCACCAGCAGGATGTCTGGCCTGGTCTCTTGTTAAAGGAGAGGACCCCCAGCAGGATGTCTGGCCTGGTCTCTTGTTAAAGGAGAGGACCCCCAGCAGGATGTCTGGCCTGGTCTCTTGTTAAAGGAGAGGACCCCCAGCAGGATGTCTGGCCTGGTCTCTTGTTAAAGGAGAGGACCCCCAGCAGGATGTCTGGCCTGGTCTCTTGTTAAAGGAGAGGACCCCCAGCAGGATGTCTGGCCTGGTCTCTTGTTAAAGGAGAGGACCACCAGCAGGATGTCTTGTTAAAGGAGAGGACCACCAGCAGGATGTCTTGTTAAAGGAGAGGACCCCCAGCAGGATGTCTGGCCTGGTCTCTTGTTAAAGGAGAGGACCCCCAGCAGGATGTCTGGCCTGGTCTCTTGTTAAACCACCACCAGGATGTCTGGCCTGGTCTCTTGTTAAAGGAGAGGACCACCAGCAGGATGTCTGGCCTGGTCTCTTGTTAAACCACCAGCAGGATGTCTGGCCTGGTCTCTTGTTAAAGGAGAGGACCCCCAGCAGGATGTCTGGCCTGGTCTCTTGTTAAACCACCACCAGGATGTCTGGCCTTGTCTCTTGTTAAAGGAGAGGACCACCAGCAGGATGTCTGGCCTGGTCTCTTGTTAAACCACCAGCAGGATGTCTGGCCTGGTCTCTTGTTAAAGGAGAGGACCACCAGCAGGATGTCTGGCCTGGTCTCTTGTTAAACCACCACCAGGATGTCTGGCCTGGTCTCTTGTTAAAGGAGAGGACCACCAGCAGGATGTCTGGCCTGGTCTCTTGTTAAACCACCAGCAGGATGTCTGGCCTGGTCT
The DNA here is from genome assembly GCF_016432855.1 of Salvelinus namaycush. Taxonomy (NCBI): domain Eukaryota; kingdom Metazoa; phylum Chordata; class Actinopteri; order Salmoniformes; family Salmonidae; genus Salvelinus; species Salvelinus namaycush. Next base: position 48,945,863 of record NC_052327.1, on the reverse strand, counting down.
CTTGTTAAAGGAGAGGACCACCAGCAGGATGTCTGGCCTGGTCTCTTGTTAAAGGAGAGGACCACCAGCAGGATGTCTGGCCTGGTCTCTTGTTAAAGGAGAGGACCACCAGCAGGATGTCTGGCCTGGTCTCTTGTTAAACCACCACCAGGATGTCTGGCCTGGTCTCTTGTTAAAGGAGAGGACCACCAGCAGGATGTCTGGCCTGGTCTCTTGTTAAACCACCAGCAGGATGTCTGGCCTGGTCTCTTGTTAAAGGAGAGGACCACCAGCAGGATGTCTTGTTAAAGGAGAGGACCACCAGCAGGATGTCTTGTTAAAGGAGAGGACCACCAGCAGGATGTCTTGTTAAAGGAGAGGACCCCCAGCAGGATGTCTGGCCTGGTCTCTTGTTAAAGGAGAGGGCCACCAGCAGGATGTCTTGTTAAAGGAGAGGACCCCCAGCAGGATGTCTGGCCTGGTCTCTTGTTAAAGGAGAGGACCACCAGCAGGATGTCTTGTTAAAGGAGAGGACCACCAGCAGGATGTCTTGTTAAAGGAGAGGACCACCAGCAGGATGTCTTGTTAAAGGAGAGGACCCCCAGCAGGATGTCTTGTTAAAGGAGAGGACCCCCAGCAGGATGTCTTGTTAAAGGAGAGGACCCCCAGCAGGATGTCTTGTTAAAGGAGAGGACCACCAGCAGGATGTCTTGTTAAAGGAGAGGACCACCAGCAGGATGTCTTGTTAAAGGAGAGGACCCCAGCAGGATGTCTGGCCTGGTCTCTTGTTAAAGGAGAGGACCACCAGCAGGATGTCTGGCCTGGTCTCTTGTTAAAGGAGAGGACCACCAGCAGGATGTCTTGTTAAAGGAGAGGACCCCCAGCAGGATGTCTGGCCTGGTCTCTTGTTAAAGGAGAGGACCACCAGCAGGATGTCTTGTTAAAGGAGAGGACAAGCGATATACTGTAATGTTCTCCACACCGTCTCTGCTGCCCGGTAGAGAGAAAATGGCTGTTCAGCTACGACATTTATTAAACAGAAGAACAATTCCTCCGGTAATCTGGATGCTTCCAAACTATTTAATGGATCTTATTCACCAACATTTCTGTCTCAGACGACTTTCATCAAGTTATTTTTTTACAGAGGTAAAACTCTGTTATTAAGATGCTACTTGTTGCATTTGGCATGTCTATGCTTAGCCATAATGTAATTCACAGTAAGCCTAGCCCCCTATAGCAGAGTGAATGCTACTGAAGACGTAGAATTCCTTAGAACGATGTGGACTGCAAAATGGGTTCAAGACATCATATTTAGCAAAGATGGGATAGTTCTACGTTTCGTTATTTTGGTTCCGTAAGCTGTTTAACAAACCATAACGGATTAACATTGGAATTGGAGTTGTTTCCAAGGCAACACATAAAAGACCATAAATACACAACTTGGAAACAACCACATACTGAGCCATGGAGCACGTTCTGATTGGCCAGTGAGTAGCCAAACCCTGACACACCCACAACTTGTTTATTAATCAAAACCCATCCCTTTAGCGCCAATGCCAGTAACTGTGCCGATAATTGTGCTTGTGTTAAATAGCATAAAGATTTCTGACACACTCTTGAACTTTTTATTTATTTATTTCACCTTTATTTAACCAGGTAGGCCAGTTGAGAACAAGTTCTCATTTGCAACTGCGACCTGGCCAAGATAAAGCAAAGCAGTTCGACACAAACAACAACACAGAGTTACACATGGAATAAACAAACATACAGTCAATAATAGAGTAGAAAAATAAGTCTATATACAATGTGAGCAAGTGAGGTGAGATAAGGGAGGTAAAGGCAAAAAAAAGGCCATGGTGGCAAAGTAAATACAATATAGCAAGTAAAATACTGGAATGGTAGATTTGCAGTGGAAGAATGTGCAAAGTAGAGATAGAAATAATGGGGTGCAAAGGAGCGCTACTGCCCAGCACTTAGACTGACCGTTGAATTTGGTTTGTTAAAATACAGCCTTTTAGTGTAAGAGCTGTTTTGAAAAGAATGCCTGAAATTCCAACCTGTTTTGGTGGGATGGTGTTTTGGCCCGCCTTGTGACATCACCAGGCGGTAAATTAGTTGATACACCAATAAGAAAGAGTTCCAAACCTCTCTACCAATAAAAGCTAGTTTTCAGTTTCCCCCTCCTCACTCAGACCACTCCCAGACAGTCCTAGCAAAATTGAGAAATTGCTCTTTGCTAAGAAGCTATTTTGGTGTCTTTTTGACTATATCAATTGAAAACAATTACCGTAAAGCTACCTAATTGTTACCCGGAAATGATTTGATAATGAGAAAAACGTGTCTGAATTGGCCGTGTAGCCTTTTACACACGCACCCGTATAGGGGTTGAAAATGGCACTAATAAGCGCATAAATGGGACCCTCAGAGCCCAGGCTCTGTCCTTCCCAGTGCTGTATGGGTTTATACTGACAGATGTTCTGGATTTGAGCACCTCGCGTGACAAGAAGTTGCCCCCATCTCTTCCTGCTAATAGGGCAACTTTTTTGCAAATGTTTTGTTGTCTGAGTGAGGGAAATGCTGTAAATTAAAAGGGATCAATGCATTTTGAAAGGTGAAACGTTGAGGAATATAATAAATCGATTTCACGTTATACAAGCAGAGCCAAACACCTGTGAATCCAAATGTGCACTTCACATTTCCCTATCATAAAACTCATTTCATGTACATTGTCAACGTTTATGATGATCACTATGTACAGTTACAAGATGACATGTCGTCACACCCCAGGTCGTTCTGAACAGAATGAGTCTATGTTTGTTTATTGTGGAGAAGATCTGTGCCGTACACACACCTGAATGCACTCCAACACGACTCCAACACCATCAATAACTTTGCTGACAACACAATAGTGGTAGGACCTGATCGCCGACAACGATGAGACAGCCTACAGGGAGGAGGTCAGAGAACTGGCAGTGTGGTGCCAGGACAACATCTTCCTCAACGTAAGCAAGACAAAGGAGCTGATCGTGGATTACAGGAAATGTCGGGCCGAACAGGCCCCCATTAACCCCGACGGGGCTGTAGTGTAGCAGGTCGAGAATTTAGAGTTCCTTGGTGTCCACATCACCAACGAACTATCATTGTCCAAACACACCAAGACAGTTGTGAAGAGGGCACGACAACACCTTTTCCCCCTCAGGAGACTGAAAAGATTTGGCATGGGTCCCCAGATCCTCAAAAAGTTCTACAGCTGCACCATTGAGAGCATCCTGACCGGTTGCATCACCGCCTGGTATGGCAACTGCTCGGCATCTGACCGTAAGGAGCTACAGAGGGTAGTGCGAACGGCCAAGTACATCACTGGGGCCAAGCTTCCTGTCATCCAGGACCTATATACTAGGCAGTGTCAGAGGAAGACGCAACAAATTGTCAAAGACCAGTCACACAAGTCATAGACTGTTCTCTCTGCTACCACACGGCAAGCGGTACCGGAGCGCCAAGTCTAGGTCCAAAAGGCTCCTTAACAGCTTCTAACCCCCAAGCCATAAGACTGCTGAACAATTAATAAAATCGCCACCGGATTATTTATCTCCCCCATTTGTTTTTACACTGCTGCTACTCGCTGTTTATTATCTATGCATAGTCACTTCACCCCCACCTACATGTACAAATTACCTCAACTAGCCTGTACCCCTGCACACTGACTCGGTACCGGTACACCCTGTATATAGCCTCATGAATGTTATTTTATTGTGTTACTTTTTATTCTTTTTTACTTTAGTTTATTTGGTAAATATATTTTTTGAACTCTTTCTTGAACTGCACTGTTGGTTTAAGGGCTTGTAAAGTAAGCATTTCACGGTAAAGTCTACACTTGTTGTATTCAGCATTTTACGGTAAAGTCTACACTTGTTGTATTCGGTATTTCACGGTAAAGTCTACACTTGTTGTATTCAGCATTTTACGGTAAAGTCTACACTTGTTGTATTCGGCATTTTACGGTAAAGTCTACACTTGTTGTATTCGGCATTTTACGGTAAAGTCTACACTTGTTGTATTCAGCATTTTACGGTAGAGTCTACACTTGTTGTATTCAGCATTTTACGGTAAAGTCTACACTTGTTGTATTCAGCATTTTACGGTAAAGTCTACACTTGTTGTATTCGGCATTTTACGGTAAAGTCTACACTTGTTGTATTCTGCATTTTACGGTAAAGTCTACACTTGTTGTATTCTGCATTTTACGGTAAAGTCTACACTTGTTGTATTCAGCATTTTACGGTAAAGTCTACACTTGTTGTATTCAGCATTTTACGGTAAAGTCTACACTTGTTGTATTCAGCATTTTACGGTAAAGTCTACACTTGTTGTATTCGGCATTTCACGGTAAAGTCTACACTTGTTGTATTTGGCATTTTACGGTAAAGTCTACACTTGTTGTATTCGGCATTTTACGTTAAAGTCTACACTTGTTGTATTCAGCATTTTACGGTAAAGTCTACACTTGTTGTATTCGGCATTTTACGGTAAAGTCTACACTTGTTGTATTCTGCATTTTACGGTAAAGTCTACACTTGTTGTATTCGGCGCATGTTGACAAATAAAAGTTTTGATTTGATTTCACGTATCCTTTCTATACGCACCAAAATTACGATTTGTTTCTCTGAATTGCCTTTGTGAAAGATTAACACTGTAAGATTGTATTTTATAACTAGTCATGTCGGCAATAGAACAAGCTTTCAAATCATGCCCACCTGACCCTGATTGATATTTATAAACTGACCGTTTCTGGATAGCGTAGACGACAACAGTAATTGTGGTGACGGCGGGGAAGCAGGGCTGTGTTCCAAACTTAACAACTACCTGTGTGCTCGTCCTAGTTCCTCAACGGCACAGCTAGGAGAGCAAAACAAAACCAAAAAAACACTGTATAGTTGAAGTCTCTTTGAGTCATAAAAGTGTATTAGGAAGTGTGCACACTTTGGAGAGGTGTGTGACCCCTCGGAGTCAACCAGGTAGACCTCTCACTCAAACCCTTGTCGGGGTTTTGTCTTATGTTGTACCTACACCCCCCCACATTTTCCAAGAATATTCTCATCGTGTTACAGAATGTTTCCAAATTATTTTCAGATTTCATTATCAACAAATGAAAAGTACAGTCAAATGTAAAATGAACATCAAATCAACAGTGTAATGTTTGATTCAGTCTTGTATTCAGGCCTGACCTGAGAGATCTCTGTTTTCTTTATATTTTGCTTAGGTCAGGGTGTGACTAGGGTGGATACGTTAGTTTTTGTATTGTCTAGGGGTTTTGTATTGTCTAGGGGTTTTGTATTGTCTATGGGTTTTTGTATTGTCTAGGGGTTTTGTATTGTCTAGGGGTTTTGTATTGTCTAGGGGTTTTGTATTGTCTAGGGGTTTTGTATTGTCTAGGGGTTTTGTATTGTCTAGGGGTTTTGTATTGTCTAGGGTTTAGTAGGTCTAGGTGATTTGTATGTCTATGGTGGCCTGATATGGTTCCCAATCAGAGGCAGCTGTTTATCATTGTCTCTGAATGGGGATCATATTTAGGTAGCCATTTTCCCTTGGGTGTTTGTGGGTTCTTGTCTATGTGTAGTTGCCTGTCAGCACTCGGTTGGTATAGCTTCACGGTTTGTTATTTTGGTTAGTTTGTTCAATGTTTCATTCTTAATATAGTAAAGAATGTACTCATACCACACTGCGCCTTGGTCCGATTCATACGACGTATGTGACATGTATCAAGTGAACAGTTGTGTTTTCCTATAATATCCAAACTGTTCCCTTTCAATTGTTACCATGGTTATGCATTTCATATTTCTTCTGTATTAAACATTTCAATTTAGCCTTACCGTATAGTCAATTTCCTAGTAAAGTAAAGGGTTATTAAGGTGTGGGAGTTTACTCTGTCGACATGTCCAGGTAGAGCAGCCAGAGATCTGAGGCAGTGATTGGACCGGTGTTTTTTAACAGACAGAGGGATGGATCAGAGATACAGAAATGGGAAATAAACACATGAAACTGTCACGATCGTCATAATAAGCGGACCAAGGCGCAGCGTGAGAGACATACATCTTCCTTTTATTAGACGAAGACTTAACACGAAACACTCTTACAAAACTAACAAAAAAACGACCGTGAAGCTATAAACGAAAGTGCACACACAAGCTACTAACGTTCAACATAGACAATTACCCACAAACACCTAAAGCCCATGGCTGCCTTAAATATGGCTCCCAATCAGAGACAACAATAAACAGCTGTCTCTGATTGAGAACCAAATCAGGCAACCATAGACTTTCCTAAACACCTACACTGAACACAACCCCATACATACTACAAAACCCCCTAAACAATACACACACCCTAAACTAGACAAAACACACACAAACATCCCATGTCACACCCTGACCTAACTAAACTAATAAAGAAAATCAATATAACAAAGGCCAGGGTGTGACAGAAACCATGTATAAGCAGTGTATAAATCGTTCGCGGTTTTCCCCGTCAAAAAATTGAGCTACTTTGAAAACGATGTCCTGTGGGAATTTTTTTTCGCCGCGGGTTGTGGGTTTTTGGGCTATTTCTAAAATGCACCGCAGCCGCCATGGCATTTATCTTACAAAATATCTATTTAACTGTGACCTGCTGCTGACTGTCAGGCAGTGAGGCAGGCTGTTGCTGAGTGGATGGTGGGGAGGACCGGAGGGGTGTGTGGGTGTGGAGAGACCACTACAGTAGGAGAGCGCTGCACGTTGTGACGACGTTTTTACCAGTTGTTGGTAGGCTATTAGGATTGTCATTATAGAGACTTCTGTTTCCAAACTTGTTTCCATAAAACATACTAATACACTAGAACTGATGCACATCAATAAATAATGGAGACAAAATACTGGGGAAATGACTTTGGGCGCACTAGTGCCCATTACGTAACGTTCGGAGGTGGTTTAAACGGCATTCTAATGTGGACTGCTTATTAAAGAAAACGGCATCGAGCGAAGTGCTTTATGCATCTTCTTGGGTCTCAGAGGCTGCATCAGGGGACATTTTAAATGAAAGTTACCGAAATTCAAAAGGTACTCGCACATCTGAGCAATCTTATTTGCAGGTGCATGACAACAATTGAACAAGATGAAGGAAAAAGGGAAACCGCACACTGCTCTTGATAGTATCACCGATATTTAATAAGCTTTACGTATCGGCCACACGGCCTTCGTCAGAGCTTTAACTCGGACGAGCTTTAACTCTGACGAAGGCCGTGTGGCGGATACGTAAAGCTTATTAAATATCGGTGATACTATGATACGTAAAGATTATTAAATATCGGTGATACTATCAAGAGCAGTGTGCTGTTTCCTTTTTCCTTCAAATGAAAGTTACGGAACTCCCTTGTGCGGTTTGTTTTATAGGGAAAAGTCCGCAATGAAACTGACATTGGGGTAAATGTAGAGAATGATACATTTGACTCTGTTGGCCATCATATTCATTTGTATGCCATTGTAGGCTACCATTTGATACCTATAAATATGTTAAATGACGATATCAATGGAGTCGTTGCAAATCCATTTGTGCCGCTTGTGTAGCCTATAGGAGCTGGCAAACCAAATGAATACATAGCCTGTAACTCCAGTTTATTGTTGTTTTAGCCTTGTGTTATTATGAACGCGTTAGATTGACGGTAACAGTAGTCAAGACTAGGCTACAGGTCAAATAAATTACCCCAAAAATTAACACTGGCTGTTGTTGACACGCATATTCAGTTCATATACATATTATTAATATTTAATTCAGTGATTTTAAATGAGGACCCCCATCCTCAGTAGTCTATTCCAGCAGGCTATTGGGGAAACGGAAGCACTTCTTATTGTTAAATCGCCTCGCTATTCATTTTGAATAAATGAGTCTGTTATTAATTTAACTAAGCTAGCTGCAAAATGGTTCAGTCTACATCTTGTCTACATCTTGTCTAGGCTACTGTAGTCTATCTGAAATTAGATGTAGGCCTATCAGGGGCTATAGGCGAGTTTAATCAGGGAAAATTAAATGTTATATATTTTATATTATGTCATGTCATAGCTTGCAATAATTATTATTTTGAGGAAACCCGAATTTAGCTTCTAGCGTCGTTACAAGTTACTATTAAATTCCTTCTTAATTGGCTCGTTAACGTCTTGGGAAAAAAGGGTTAATTGTGTAAATATGTCAACTCCTCTCTTGCTGTGTTGCAAAACATTTTTTTCCTGCTAGTTTTCAGGCCTTTTGGGCAGGTTTTGAGTGGTCATTGGGTTAGACATTTTTAGCTTGTCCTGACAACCCTGTGTATAAGGCACCGCGAGTTAATATGCACACATTGAACACAGTATAATGCAGACTCAACTAAACTCAATACAATCAGTACTGTAACTTAGTCTAATGTTTAATGTAGTCCCCAGAACCCAACAACCATGGGCAATGTATGTAGGAAAGTACTTTATATGTTTTGACATGTTTAACGTGTGTGTTTTAATGTAAAGTATTTTTATGATAATGATTCTAATTCTGCTGCAAAACTAATTTCCCCACCCAGGCACGCCCCACAAATATCTCAATTGTTTTTGGACACAAATTTGTTTACATCCCTGTTAGTGAGCACTTCTCCTTTGCCAATATATCTAATCCACCTGACAGGTGGTCAAGACTAGGCTACAGGTCAAATAAATTACCCCAAAAATAAACACTGGCTGTTGTTGACACGGATATTCAGTTCATATACATATTATTAATATTTAATTCAGTGATTTTAAATGAGGACCCCCATCCTCAGTAGTCTATTCCAGCAGGCTATTGGGGAAACGGAAGCACTTCTTATTGCGAAATCGCCTCGCTATTCATGTTGAATAAATGAGTCTGTTATTAATTTAACTAAGCTAGCTGCTAAATTGTTCAGTTCACGTCTTGTCTACATCTTGTCTAGGCTACTGTAGTCGATCTGAAATTAGATGTAGGCCTATCAGGGCCTATAGGCTACCTGTCAGTCTACATCTTGCCTACATCTTGTCTAGGCTACTGTAGTCTATCTGAAATTAGATGTAGGCCTATCAGGGTCTATAGGCTACCTGTCAGTCTACATCTTGTCTAGGCTACTGTAGTCTATCTGAAATTAGATGTAGGCCTATCAGGGGCTATAGGCTACCTGTCAGTCTACATCTTGCCTACATCTTGTCTAGGCTACTGTAGTCTATCTGAAATTAGATGTAGGCCTATCAGGGCCTATAGGCTACCTGTCAGTTTACATCTTGTCTAGGCTACTGTAGTCTATCTGAAATTAGATGTAGGCCTATCAGGGTCTATAGGCTACCTGTCTTTAGCTAAGCAAACTATGGAAAAAATGTAATTAAATTCATAAACCCAGATTTTAGTCTCTTGCCTATTGAAATGACAAGTCAATCTCGTAAATGGGCCATTTATAACGGTTTTGTATTTCTTAACATCTGGCATATAATAACAGAATAATTGCCAGAAAAATAGCCCGACATTCATTTGTTTAAGTTTATCTAAGTGTTTCTTGCTCAGAGACTTCGAGATCCTCTGTCCAACTTTCATCACTCAAAACTCTCCAGTCGGGAATTTTATCTGTAGTTATGCACATGCGCAAAGGGGATTTATTTACAAGTATAAACCTGGTTCGAGCCCTCAATGCTGATTTGTCTGAAATCCGTGGTATATCAGATCGTATACCATGGGGTATGACAGAACATTACTTTTTACTGTTCTGATTGGTAACCAGTTTATAACAGCAATAAGGCACCCCGGGGGTTTGTGGTATATGGCCAATATACTATGGCTAAGGGCTGTGTCCAGGCACTCTGCGTTGCGTCGTGCTTAAGAACAGCCCTTAGCCGTGGTATATTGGCCATATACCACACCCCGTCAGGCCTTATTGCTTAAATCATAGCAGTCAAAGGAGTTTTAATCAACATCCAATGGTGGTAAATGATCTGGCGAGTTTAATCAGGGAAAATTAAATGTTATATATTTTATATTATGTCATGTCATAGCTTGCAATAATTATTATTTTGAGGAAACCCGAATTTAGCTTCTAGCGTCGTTACAAGTTACTATTAAATTCCTTCTTAATTGGCTCGTTAACGTCTTGGGAAAAAAGGGTTAATTGTGTAAATATGTCAACTCCTCTCTTGCTGTGTTGCAAAACATTTTTTTCCTGCTAGTTTTCAGGCCTTTTGGGCAGGTTTTGAGTGGTCATTGGGTTAGACATTTTTAGCTTGTCCTGACAACCCTGTGTATAAGGCACCGCGAGTTAATATGCACACATTGAACACCGTATAATGCAGACTCAACTAAACTCAATACAATCAGTACTGTAACTTAGTCTAATGTTTAATGTAGTCCCCAGAACCCAACAACCATGGGCAATGTATGTAGGAAAGTACTTTATATGTTTTGACATGTTTAACGTGTGTGTTTTAATGTAAAGTATTTTTATGATAATGATTCTAATTCTGCTGCAAAACTAATTTCCCCACCCAGGCACGCCCCACAAATATCTCAATTGTTTTTGGACACAAATTTGTTTACATCCCTGTTAGTGAGCACTTCTCCTTTTCCAATATATCTAATCCACCTGACAGGTGTGGCATATCAAGAAGCTGATTAAGCAGTATGTTTATTACACAGGTGCACCTTGGGCTGGGGACAATAAAAAAGCCACTCTAAAAGCCACTCACAGGTGTTTCAAGTTTTGAGGGAGCGTGCAATTGGCATGCTGACTGCAGGAATGTCCACGAGAGCTGTCGCCAGAGAATTTAATGTTTCCCGTCTCTACCATAAACTGCCTCCAACGTTGTTTTAGAGAATTTGTCAGTACGTCCAACCGGCCTCACAACCACGGACCACGTGTTACCACGCCAACCCAGGACCTCCACATCCAGCTTCTTTACTTGCGGGATCATCTGAGCTGGGGAAAAGCCCTATTGTGGGGAAAACCTCATTCTGATTGGCTGGGCCTGGCTTCCCAGTGGGTGGGCCCAAGCCCTCCCAGGCCCAGCCAATCAGACATGGCTGCTCCCAGGCCCAGCCAATCAGACATGGCTGCTCCCAGGCCCAGCCAATCAGACATGGCAGCTCCCAGGCCCAGCCAATCAGACATGGCAGCTCCCAGGCCCAGCCAATCAGACATGGCTGCCCCCCTATCCAGTCATGTGAAATCCATAGATTAGGACCTAATGAATTTGATTTCTATTGACAGATTTCCTTACATGAACTGTAACTCAGTAAAATCTTAGAAAATTGTTTCATTTTTTATTGTTCAGTGTATAATGCTCATCGCTCTAAACTATGTCCTTTGATCTAGTCGACCATTTAACGTAGCCGCAGCCACCATGTAGTTCTGTATGTACTGCATCGTTACTGTTACTGTCTGCAGGTACTGAATAATACATTCTGTTGCAATACCACCTTCCCCCCGGTACTAGAGGAGGATATTAACGATTTATACTACTAATTAGTCAGCGATTTAACGAAAGGAAGACAACATCCCATCAAGCCTCAGCGTTAAAATATGACACGATCATCTGAGCTTCTACCTTCCTAAAACATGTTATGAAACGTTTCACTCAGGGCTTCCCGAGCGGCGCGGAGCATCTCAGTGCAAGAGGTGTCACTACAGATACCCTGGTTTGAATCCAGGCTGTGTCACATCCGGCTGTGATTGGGAGTCCCATACTGGTGGTCCAGCGTCGTCTGGGTGTGGCTGCGGGTAGGCCGTCATTGTAAATAAGAATTTAACTGACTTGCCTAATGAAATAAAAGTTATATTTGTTAAATAAAACAATATTGAGGGATCACGTGACCCCTGAACGAGATGGCCGCATGAACTAGGAGCTCCGCACAAGTAGTTTCCAATTCCTAATCTTACCTCCACTTCAAGTTTAAACTCATTTAGCTATAGTCAAAAAGTCATGGCGGCTACAAAAGGCGACACTACAGGTGACATTTTTACCCGGACTCGAGCACTAGCGACGGAAAAAGCCTCCAAGAAGCAGCTAGCTTCAGAAAAAGCTAGCGCCATTAGCCAGGAGAAAGAGGACCCGCTCCCCCCCGAGGCCCAACGAATGCCAACCTCGCACTCTGTCGAAGACATCTTTTCTGAGCTGAGATCCCAACGTACAGAACTCAACACTAAACTAGATGCCATTAACGCTCAGCTCAGTGCGATAGGGGGCAAGGTGACAATCCTGGAAAATGCTTTGCCTGACATAAACAACAAGATAACCATAAACGCGGGGCGCCTGGACGAGGCAGAGGGGCGAATCCTATCCACGGAAAACTTATTGACAGACGCCATGGAAACAATAGCATATGCTAAAAAAAAAATAGAGCAGCTGGAAGAGAAAACAGAGGACCTGGAAAACAGGGGGCGAAGGAATAATTGTGTTCTATTAAATCTGGGCGAAAAAGAAGAGGGAAACATGCCACTGATCCGCTACCTGCAAGACAAACTTCCCGAGTGGCTCCACCTGTCCACCGACAGGCCCATAGAACTCGAGAGAGCTCACCGAGCACTGAGGCCCCCACCAGCAGCCAGACAACCACCGCGCCCAATCACCATACGTTTCCTGAGATTCACCGACAAGGAACGAGGCCTACAGGCGGCGAAAACCAACACCATTACAGTGGGAAACGCCAAACTCACCTTACTCCAGGACCTGTCAGCTGGAATACGCCGAAAGCGCCGAGAGTTTGACAAGGTGAAGAAATGCTCCATTGACCGAGGCATCTTTAGGGGATTCAAATACCCAAACGAGCTCAGGATTCTTCACCAAGGAGCCCTGCGACACTTCAAAACTCCCGAAGAGGCAAAACGTTTTTTGAAAGACAACCCCGGTCAATGAGAAATGGACCATTGACTAAATGCGATTACTGTTATTACTAAAGGAGGTAAGACAACATATAGCCGATATCCAAAGACCCACCCGCCCTGCTAAATGTCATTATAGCCGTCCAATCTATATTTATGTTCCTTTAGCTGAGAGGGATAGGCCCCATATTATAACCTAGGCCTACTATATGTAGGCTGGGCTATTGATTTTATTTTCTCCCTTTTTTAATGTGGTCTGGACGGGGGCTACGTTGTCATTTACTCAATGCGGGGCGGAGAGGATGAGGCATTTCTTTGGTGGGGAGGGGGAGACGTTGTGCGTTGCTAACTGTTCCCGTTTTTTTTTTTGTTGGAACACAGAATTGTGACTGAGCGGGGAGGTAATAGATCCAACGGGATATGTCGAGTTGTTTGGGAACTCGGCTGGGGTGTTCAGAGATTGTTATTTTATGTAAACCATTTATTTTCCTTTTATGTGAACGCAGCTGTAACTACTATCCACCTTTACCCAGAGATGACTTGCACTAAAGTTCGATTACTGTTCGATGACGATGACTAGTACCTTAAATATATTGACATGGAACTGCCACGGTCTAGGCCATGCAATAAAACGGAAAAAGATACTATGTGCTCTAAAAAAGGAAAAAGCAGACATCGCGCTATTGCAAGAGACACACCTCTGTGATGCTGAACATGCCAAACTCCGCAGAGCTTGGGTGGGACAGGTGTATTTCTCATCTTTCAAATCCAACAGTAGAGGTACAGCAATACTTATCCATAAGAATGTTCCATTCATAATTGACAAAAACATATCTGATCCGGAGGGGAGATTTATTTTGATAACTGGGTCACTGTATGGGCAACCAATTACTATCTTAAACATATACGCCCCTAACACAGATACTCCTGCTTTTATGTCGAAAATGATAACCCTGTTCAATGAGCATTGTGTTTCCTTTGGAGTGTTGACCGGAGATTTTAATTGTACCCTGAACCCAACCCTAGACAAATCATCTCAAGTCCCCACCACAAATCCTAGATCTGCAAAGATGTTGAAGTCTCTTACTAAAGAGATGGGACTGATAGATATCTGGAGAGAGACTAATAGCTCATCTATGGACTATACATACTACTCTAATGTCCATAACACCTACCCCCGTATAGATTACATTTTTATCCAAAAGAGTTTCATAAATTCAGCCACGTGTACAATCGGACCCATAGCGCTTTCGGATCACGCCTTTGTCCACCTCCGCTTTGACCTCTGCAAAAACATCCCGAGGTCAAAGAGCTGGAAATTCAACACCTCCATGCTATCAAACGAAGCATTCCATACATTGGTAACTACATGGATAGACAACTACACACAAGACAACAAAGATTCTCCTGTTTCTCCGGCCACAATGTGGGACGCTGCTAAAGCCACACTAAGAGGTCATCTAATTGCATATGCTTCCTCTAAGAAAAAAGCAATGGAAGCACACAGGCTAGATCTGGAGAGGGAGCTGGAACGCTGTGAAAAAGTACATAAACAATCCCCAGACAGCACCTCCTGGAGTCAACTTAAAGCAGCCAAAGCCAAACTGAATTTGGACTATACTCGGGAGATTAAAAAAAAAGTTTTCTTTACTAAACAGAAATACCATGAGTATAGCAATAGGCCTAGTAGATTGCTTGCTTATCAATTAAAAAAAGAGCAGTCAGAGCGTACAATTATGGCTATCCGAACAGCAGAGGATGAGGTCACATATGACCCAAAAAAGATCAATTTAACTTTTCATGATTTTTACTGCAAACTATATACCTCTGAGAGAAAACACACGGAGGCAGAACTCCACTCCTTCCTAAAGGGAATCTCGCTACCTAAACTATCAGAGACCGACCAAGAAGATCTCAACTCCCCCTTCACTCCTGAGGAGATCCTGGAGGCAATTACCTCCATGCCACCTAACAAGTCCCCAGGCCCAGATGGATTCCCCAGAGAGTTCTACAAAGCTTTTTGGCCCCAGCTTAGCCCTATTTTCATGCCAATGCTGGAGGATTTTTGCAAAAACGGAGTTCTCCCAGACTCAATGCACACAGCTCGCATTACAGTGTTGCTCAAAAAAGACAAGGACCCCCTATCCTGCTCCTCCTTCCGGCCCATAAGCTTGTTGGATTTCGACTACAAAATAATTACCAAATTGCTCGCCAAAAGACTAAACACTCTTCTTCCCAAAATAATAAAAGCGGACCAAACTGGATTTATTAGAGACAGATACTCTTCTGATAACATTCGCCGTCTTTTTGATATTATTGATCAAGTAAACGCACAGAAGACCCCTGTCCTGCTGGCTTCACTGGATGCTGAGAAGGCGTTCGACAGGATGGAGTGGAGCTTTCTGTTCTCAGTCTTAGAAAAGTTCAACATGGGCCCAAACTTTATTAAATGGATCAAATCACTATACTCTCATCCAAATGCCATGGTGACTGCTAACGGACTGAACTCTGACAGATTCCCTTTGGGACGGGGCACAAGACAAGGGTGCTCGCTGTCCCCCCTGCTCTACTTGTTGGGGGCGGAGCCTCTGGCAGAGTTGATAAGGAGCAATCCAAGTATTATGGGTGTTCCTGCAGGCGGCCTGCAGCACAAGATTTCGCTTTACGCGGATGATGTCTTGCTCTACATATCCAACCCTGAGAAATCCCTTCCTCCCATTTTAGACACAATTGCTCAGTATGGCACGTTTTCAGGTTATAAGATTAATTTTAACAAATCCACTGTCTGCCCTCTCAATATTACACTCACCAGTTCTATGAAGACACTATGCCCATTCCAATGGAAGACACAGGGGTTTCAATACCTTGGGATATTCATAACACCAGATCTGAATAGGCTTTTCAAGGAGAATTATCTTCCACTCCTGGATCGAATCAAGAACAACCTCCAAACCTGGATCTCCCTCCCAATTAGCTTAGTAGGAAGAATGAATGTAATCCGTATGAACATCCTCCCTAGACTGAACTATTTATTTCAGATGCTCCCATGCTATCTCCCAGCTTCCTTTTTCAAAACAATTAACCAAAGCATCACCAAATTTATATGGGGCAATAAAAAACCTAGGATCAAGCTCTCCACTCTATCGAAACCTGAATCTAAGGGTGGTCTTGCCCTTCCCTCCCTTCAATTGTACTACTGGTCTGCCCAAATCCGCAACATGCTAACATGGATCACAAACAGACAAGAGTCAACGTGGATTCAGATAGAAGCCCAATCCTGTGGTTCACTGCCACTAAGCTCAACTATATTCATGAATAACTTTAGTGAAGTGGGCAACATAGCCAAAACATTTGTGATTTACAGCATCCTACTAGCGTGGAGGGACTGTAAGAAATACCTGGGCATCTCCTCCCAAATATGTTCTCACTCGCCTATAGTAGGCAACCCAGACTTGCCAAAAGCCCTGAGGGATGCCAACTTTAATCTTTGGCATACTCTAGGAATCAGGACCTTTTCAGACCTATTTCATCAGAAGACCACTACACTGAAATCCTTTCAAGAGCTCTGCAATGAATTCAATGTGCCAAGATCCCATTTTTTTTTTAAATATCTTCAAATTAGACATGTCATCTCCTCATTTACTTCCAAGAGGAGGTTTAGAACTCAGTTGAATGAAGTTGAAACCCTTCTTGTCACAGCACAATCCATTAAAGGCAAAATATCCTATATCTATAGACTCCTTTCTGAGAAAGGAGGCTCCTCCTTTACTCCTTTGAAAATAATCTGGGAAAAGGACCTTGGTCTGACTATCAGTGATGAGTTATGGGCGGAGGTTTGCGACAGGGTATACTGCTCCTCTACTAATGTAAAAATGAAAGAATCTAATTACAAATTTTTGTACAAATTTTATTACACTCCCTTGAGACTCCATAAAATGAAAACAGACATTTCTCCTAACTGTAAAAGATGTACCTCTGAAAGTGGAACCTATATGCATGTATTTTGGAGCTGTAGAGAGATTGCCAGATTTTGGCAATCTATACATACTGCTGCACAGAAAATACTAGATGTACAGTTTGATATGACCCCGTGTCTCTATCTTCTTAATGCCCAGCAGGACTTTGTTCTTGATCCTGACAGAGAAAATTTGCTCATGACCATTACATACTTTGCTAAGAAATGTATTCTTCTATTGTGGGCCTCTAATACTTCTCCTACATTTAAAATGTGGATTGACCAGATTGTTGACTTTCTCCCTCTTGAAAAGCTCACTTATGACCTCCACAAGAGACAGCCCAAGTTTGATAGACTCTGGTCTCCACTACTCAACTATATTTCAAATTGGACAGAGTGAATGGGGGGGATCAGGGAGATGAGCAGATGCGTGTTGTGTAAGGTGCTGTAAAATCTAAAAACTAATTATTGGCTCGTCATCTCAGCTAAGGCTGGAAATAGCTAATAAGAACCTTAATAGTGCTGCTGCAAGTTCTATAATTAAAATGTTGTTATAATTATTATTTGTGTGTATGTATGTGTATGTGTATGTATATGTATATATATATATATATACATATAAAACAATTTTGTATTATTATTTTTTATATTTTTTTTTAAGTCACATCTGTGAATGTGGAATGTGTTTGGTTGGTTGATTGAAAACTTAATAAAACTTTAAATTGAAAAAAATAAAAATAAAACAATATTCCAGTGGATGTATCTAACATTTCCTGTGACTAAATTGCCTTAAAACCCACTTAACATTTTTAGTCGATTGTTTTGTAAGTGTTGGCAAGTTTTTCAAAACGATGTATAATGACATTTATGGGGAGGTTTGTGGAGAATTATGGGGAGGTTGTTGAGGTTTATGGGGAGGTTGTTGAGGTTTATGGGGAGGTTGATGAGGTTTATGGGGAGGTTGTTGGGGTTTATGGGGAGGTTGTTGAGGTTTATGGGGAGGTTGTTGGGGTTTATGGGGAGGTTGTTGAGGTTTATGGGGAGGTTGTTGGGGTTTATGGGGAGGTTGTTGGGGTTTATGGGGAGGTTGTTGAGGTTTATGGGGAGGTTGATGAGGTTGTTGAGGTTTATGGGGAGGTTGTTGAGGTTTATGGGGAGGTTGTTGAGGTTTATGGGGAGGTTGTTGAGGTTTATGGGGAGGTTGTTGGGGTTTATGGGGAGGTTGTTGAGGTTTATGGGGAGGTTGTTGAGGTTTATGGGGAGGTTGTTGAGGTTTATGGGGAGGTTGTTGGGGTTTATGGGGAGGTTGTTGGGGTTTATGGGGAGGTTGTTGAGGTTTATGGG
Organism: Salvelinus namaycush; assembly: GCF_016432855.1. Classification (NCBI taxonomy): domain Eukaryota; kingdom Metazoa; phylum Chordata; class Actinopteri; order Salmoniformes; family Salmonidae; genus Salvelinus; species Salvelinus namaycush. The sequence goes on along the minus strand of NC_052327.1, from coordinate 48,927,711 downwards.
GAGGTTGATGAGGTTGTTGAGGTTTATGGGGAGGTTGTTGAGGTTTATGGGGAGGTTGTTGAGGTTTATGGGGAGGTTGTTGAGGTTTATGGGGAGGTTGTTGGGGTTTATGGGGAGGTTGTTGAGGTTTATGGGGAGGTTGTTGAGGTTTATGGGGAGGTTGTTGAGGTTTATGGGGAGGTTGTTGGGGTTTATGGGGAGGTTGTTGAGGTTTATGGGGAGGTTGTTGGGGTTTATGGGGAGGTTGTTGGGGTTTATGGGGAGGTTGTTGAGGTTTATGGGGAGGTTGATGAGGTTGTTGAGGTTTATGGGGAGGTTGTTGAGGTTTATGGGGAGGTTGTTGCACCCCGTTAGGGACAACACCATTATACTTTACCTTACAAAAACAAGGCGATCGCAGCTCCGTGGCCAGACACTATCACCAACCAGGTGCTAAAACCACCTCTTCTTTCACCTTACAAAATCTGACAATGTGGACCAGCCTGAGTATATTTCAACCAACTGCCGTCAGTTTGACCTCAGTGATGACGTAACCAATGGGCAGCGAAGAACACACTCTGATGCTATTGTTTATTTAGTAACAGATCTAATGACTTACAGGAAGGATATGTTTTTTTTTACAGTCAACCCCAAATGCAAGGCCATGTAGAACATACAGCCAACAGTACTTTCCAAACTGAGGGTCGGGACCCAGTGTTGGGCAGCAGTCAACTGGACAGAGGAAGTAGTGTTTTATTCTGCTTATTAAGACCCACAGGAAGGTTTTATTTAATCAAGGTCACAGAACAGCACAACGACAGTGGTAGGTAACCTGTATCATTAGGTTAGGAGGTACAGTACTACAGTGGTAGGTAACCTGTATCATTAGGTTGGGTCTGTATCAGTACTACAGTGGTAGGTAACCTGTATCATTAGGTTAGGAGGTACAGTACTACAGTGGTAGGTAACCTGTATCATTAGGTTGGGTCTGTATCAGTACTACAGTGGTAGGTAACCTGTATCATTAGGTTGGGTCTGTATCAGTACTACAGTGGTAGGTAACCTGTATCATTAGGTTGGGAGGTACAGTACTATAAATACGGAGATGAGATGGCAGGAATAATAATAACATGTGTTTTTTTTATCCATTTAAACTGCAGTTCCTCTCCTCTCCTCAGTCCCAGAGCCCCCTGTCCCTCTCCTCTCCTCTCTGTCCCAGATCTCCCTGTTCCTCTCCTCTCATCTCTGTCCCAGATCCCCCTGTTCCTCTCCTCTCTGTCCCAGATCCACCTGTTCCTCTCCTCTCTGTCCCAGATCTCCCTGTTCCTCTCCTCTCTGTCCCAGATCCCCCTGTTCCTCTCCTCTCTGTCCCAGATCCCCCTGTTCCTCTCCTCTCCTCTCTGTCCCAGATCCCCCTGTTCCTCTCCTCTCCTCTCTGTCCCAGATCCCCCTGTTCCTCTCCTCTCTGTCCCAGATCCCCCTGTATCTCTCCTCTCTGTCCCAGATCCCCCTGTTCCTCTCCTCTCCTCTCTGTCCCAGATCCCCCTGTTCCTCTCCTCTCTGTCCCAGATCCCCCTGTTCCTCTCCTCTCCTCTCTGTCCCAGATCCCCCTGTACCTCTCCTCTCCTCTCTGTCCCAGATCCACCTGTTCCTCTCCTCTCTGTCCCAGATCCACCTGTTCCTCTCCTCTCCTCTCTGTCCCAGATCCACCTGTTCCTCTCCTCTCTGTCCCAGATCCACCTGTTCCTCTCCTTCTGTCCCAGATCCCCCTGTTCCTCTCCTCTCCTCTCTGTCCCAGATCCCCCTGTTCCTCTCCTCTCCTCTCTGTCCCAGATCCCCCTGTTCCTCTCCTCTCTGTCCCAGATCCCCCTGTTCCCCTCCTCTCTGTCCCAGATCCCCCTGTTCCTCTCCTCTCTGTCCCAGATCCCCCTGTACCTCTCCTCTCTGTCCCAGATCCACCTGTTCCTCTCCTCTCTGTCCCAGATCCACCTGTTCCTCTCCTCTCTGTCCCAGATCCCCCTGTTCTTCTCCTCTCTGTCCCAGATCCCCCTGTTCCTCTCCTCTCTGTCCCAGATCCCCCTGTTCCTCTCCTCTCTGTCCCAGATCCCCCTGTTCCCCTCCTCTCCTCTCTGTCCCAGATCCACCTGTTCCTCTCCTCTCTGTCCCAGATCTACCTGTTCCTCTCCTCTCTGTCCCAGATCCCCCTGTTCCTCTCCTCTCTGTCCCAGATCCCCCTGTTCCTCTCCTCTCTGTCCCAGATCCCCCTGTTCCCCTCCTCTCTGTCCCAGATCCCCCTGTTCCTCTCCTCTCTGTCCCAGATCCCCCTGTTCCTCTCCTCTCCTCTCTGTCCCAGAGCCCCCTGTTCCTCTCCTCTCCTCTCTGTCCCAGATCCCCCTGTATCTCTCCTCTCTGTCCCAGAGCCCCCTGTTCCTCTCCTCTCCTCTCTGTCCCAGATCCCCCTGTATCTCTCCTCTCTGTCCCAGATCCCCCGGTTCCTCTCCTCTCTGTCCCAGATCTCCCTGTTCCTCTCCTCTCTGTCCCAGATCTCCCTGTTCCTCTCCTCTCTGTCCCGGGGGAAGAATTAGGTTAATAAGGATATGCCTCAGGAATATGATTATCTAAACAGGCCTAGAGAAAAAGAGCTGCTGCATATGGACTGACCCTTTACTGCTGGAGCTACAGCTGCAGGAGGAGCATCAGGTCCGTTGTAGTAATACTATTCATTCTTCTTCTCTGGTTATGGGTTATAGGGGATTTGTGCATAGAAATAGAATTACTATAACAGACTTTCAGATAAAGAGCTGCTGCATATGATCAGAGTAACAGTAGTCTGACATGGGGGGGGGGGGGGGGGTCTGTTCTATATATTATATTTCTATGCCTGCCAGACCCCTGCTGTATGGGGATACAGGAGAGCAGTTGGTCCCGAATCTAAAGCTTCTTTCCATCATAATACTGTGCATTCTAGAAGTATTCAGACCGCTTCACTTTTTCCACATTTTGTTACGTTACAGCCTTATGCTAAAATGGATTAAATAGTTATCCATTGATCATCCTTGAGATGTTTCTACAACTTGATTGGAGTCCACCTGTGGTAAATTCAATTGATTGGACATGATTTGAAAAGGTACACACCTGTCTATATAAGGTCCCACAGTTGACATGGCATGTCGGAACAAAAACCAAGCCATGAGGTCAGAGGAATTGTCCGTAAAGCTCCGAGACAGGATTGTGTCGAGGCACAGATCTGGGGAAGGGAACCAAAACATTTCTGTAGTGTTGAAGGTCTCCAAGAACACATTGGCCTCCATCATTCTTAAAAGGAAGAAGTTTGGAACCACCAAGACTCTTCCTAGAGCTGGCCACCCGGCCAAACTGAGCAATCGGGGGAGAAGGGCCTTGGTCAGGGAGGTGACCAATAACCTGATGGTCACTCTGACAGAGCTCCAGAGTTCCTCTGTGGAGATGGGAGAACCTTCCAGAAGGACAACCATCTCTGCAGCACTCCACCAATCAGGCCTTCATGGTAGAGTGGCCAGACAGAAGTCCCTCCTCAGTAAAAGGCACATGACAGCCCACTTGGAGTTTGCCAACAGGCACTTAAAGGACTCTCAGACCATGAGAAACAATATCTCTGGTCTGATGGATGACAAGATTGAACTCTTTGGCCTGAATGCCAAGCTTCACGTCTGGAGGAAACCTGGCACCACATCTACGGTGAAGCATGGTGGTGACATCATCATGTTGTGGGGATGTTTTTCAGAATCGAGGCAAAGATGAACGGAGCAAAGTACAGAGAGATCCTTGATGAAAACCTGCTCCAGAGCTCTCAGGACCTCAGACTGGGGCGAAGATTCGCCTTCCATCAGGACAACGACGCTAAGCGCACAGCCAAGACAACGCAGGAGTGGCTTCGGGACAAGTCTCTGAATGTCCTTGAATGGCCCCGCCAGAGCCCGGACTTGAACCTGATCGAACATCTCTTGAGAGATCTGAAAATAGCTTTGCAGCGATGCTCCCCATCCAACCTGACAGAACTTGAGAGGATCTGCAGAGAAGAATGGGAGAAACTCCCCAAATACAGGTGTGCCAAGCTTGTAGCGTCATACCCAAGAAGACTCGACTATGTAATCGCTGCCAAAGGTGCTTCAACAAAGTACAGAGTAAAGGGTCTGAATACTTATGTAAATGAGAATATATATATATATTTTTTTATAAATTTGCTAAAAATTCTAAAACCCTTTTTTTTCCTTTGTCATTGTGGGGTATTGTGTGTAGATTGATAATGGAGGGGGGGGGGAAACAATTTAATAAATTTTAGAATAAGGCTGTAAAGTAACAAAATGTGTAAAAAGTCAAGGGGTCTGAATACTTTTCGAATGCACTGTATTTCCACCTTACAGATCTGCAAACGTTGAAGTGTTAGGTCCAACCGGACACGTAGGGATCAAATTGGGATCGTCCCTGCATGGTGGTTGGTCCCATAGACATAGAATTACTAGAATGGGAATCCCCATTCATTTGCCGTGATCTGAGGGGCCTTTCACCATGCTAGTAATTATATTTCTATGGTTGGTCCCTACGTGGCTTGTGGTGACATCATCCCTCTCTAGTTATTGGAGTAGTGGTTAATGAATAAAAACAGAAATCCTACAACAGACAATCCCATTTTAAGTCAATGTTTCCCATGAAGGCTGAACCACCAGTCATACAGTACCGGGGTTTTCTCTCTTCTCTCTTCCCAACTCTAGTCATTCTATTTCTATGTGTTCTTGTACCATTAGATGAGTGGATAGTACTGGGTTTAAGAGACGTTTTGAGGAGGTTGAATAAGACCCATTGGTAACAGTACGACGTCGTACGAAGGACACCAAGGAGATACAGATCAGTCAGAACAGATCATATGTCCTGATATGGGAATTAGTACAGAATGTTACCAAGACAAGGAGCGTTGTGGTGTGGCAGATGTTAGTGTAACACAGGACATGGATGGACAGGGTAGAAGTCAGATGTTAGTGTACCAGGACATGAATGGACAGGGTAGAAGTCAGATGTTAGTGTCACACAGGACATGGATGGACAAGGTAGAAGTCAGATGTTAGTGTCACACGGGACATGAATGGACAGGGTAGAAGTCAGATGTTAGTGTAACACAGGACATGGATGGACAGGGTAGAAGTCAGATGTTAGTGTAACACGGGACATGAATGGACAGGGTAGAAGTCAGATGTTAGTGTAACACGGGACATGGATGGACAGGGTAGAAGTCAGATGTTAGTGTACCACGGGACATGGATGGACAGGGTAGAAGTCAGATGTTAGTGTAACACGGGACATGGATGGACAGGGTAGAAGTCAGATGTTAGTGTCACAGGGGACATGGATGGACAGGGTAGAAGTCAGATGTTAGTGTCACAGGGGACATGGATGAACAGGGTAGAAGGCAGATGTTAGTGTACCACGGGACATGGATGGACAGGGTAGAAGTCAGATGTTAGTGTAACAGGACATGGATGGACAGGGTAGAAGTCAGATGTTAGTGTACCAGGACATGAATGGACAGGGTAGAAGGCAGATGTTAGTGTAACACGGGACATGAATGGACAGGGTAGAAGTCAGATGTTAGTGTAACACGGGACATGGATGGACAGGGTAGAAGTCAGATGTTAGTGTAACAGGACATGAATGGACAGGGTAGAAGTCAGATGTTAGTGTAACACGGGACATGGATGGACAGGGTAGAAGTCAGATGTTAGTGTAACACGGGACATGGATGGACAGGGTAGAAGTCAGATGTTAGTGTAACAGGACATGGATAGACAGGGTAGAAGTCAGATGTTAGTGTAACACAGGACATGGATGGACAGGGTAGAAGTCAGATGTTAGTGTAACAGGACATGGATAGACAGGGTAGAAGTCAGATGTTAGTGTAACAGGACATGGATAGACAGGGTAGAAGTCAGATGTTAGTGTAACAGGACATGAATGGACAGGGTAGAAGTCAGATGTTAGTGTAACAGGACATGGATGGACAGGGTAGAAGTCAGATGTTAGTGTAACAGGACATGAATGGACAGGGTAGAAGTCAGATGTTAGTGTAACACGGGACATGGATGGACAGGGTAGAAGTCAGAAAGGAAGGATGGTCTCTAATCCCTAATATTAATTAGTACAGAACATGAACAAGATCAGATAGCCATGTCGTCCCCCTGTTAGACAGTCTTATCATTTTCTCCTCTTTCACTCCAATTATATTCTAATCTATTCAATTATATTCTAATCTATTCAATTATATTCTAATCTATTCAATTATATTCTAATCTACTCAATTATGTTCTAATTTATTAAATTATATTAAATTCTATTGTAAATAACAATTTGTTCTTAATTGACCTGCCTGGGAAAATAAGGGTAAAATATACCTTTTTATTCAAAAAAATAATAATATTCTAAACTATTCTG
>NC_052327.1:48908770-48916270 GCF_016432855.1 Salvelinus namaycush | reverse complement strand
TTCCAAAGTCTGAAGCAGCACCACTGAAGTGAACAGTGACACAATCGGTATTCCGGGTCTGTTTCAGCACCGCTGGACAGAGGACAGCGACCATCTCAGGTGGAGGCAGCTAGATTACTTGCTACTGGGAGAGTCCCTATGGATAGACCCATAAGTGGTGCACTACTTTTGACCAGAGCCCTATAGAACCCTACTCCCTATATAGTGTACTACTTTAGACCAAGACCTTATAGAACCCTATTCCTTATATAGTGCACTACTTTTGACCAGAGCCCTATAGAACCCTACTCCCTATAGAGTCCCTATGGATAGATCCATGGCTATGTATTTACTTATTTAAATATATGGCTTTGGGAAGGACTAACCAGAAACACTATTTAAGAAGCCTCAGTGTTTTTCAATCACCCGACCTCCACCCAATCGAGATGGTTTGGGATGAGTTGGACCGCAGAGTGAAGGAAAAGTAGCCAACAAGTGCTCAGCATATGTGGGAATTCCTTCAAGACTGTTGGATAAGCATTCCAGGTGAAGCTGGTTGAGAGAATACCAAGAGTGTGCAAAGCTGTCATCAAGGCAAGTGGTGGCTACTTTGAAGAATCTCAAATATAAAATATATTTTGATTTGTTGAACACTTTTTTGGTTACTACATGATTTCATATGTGTTATTTCATAGTTTTGATGTCTTCACTATTATTCTACAATGTAGAAAATAGTAAAAAATAAAGAAAAACCCTGGAATGAGTAGGTGTGTTGAAACTTTTGACTGGTACTGTATATTATGTCCCCCCCCCCCCCCCCCCCCCCCCCCCCCCCCCCCCCCTCCAATCTAAAACCAAAGTTGTGCCCCTGCTTAACAAAGTGGTCAATACGTGTGTTTATTTGGGGGTGTTGGGATAGTCAGAAGACACATTTCCGGTCTAACCAATGAACAATAAAGTTGTATTCTATTTTTAAATATTCTAGATATCCTGAACCACTGGAGCAACTACAGAGCAGTGGGGTATGGAGCAACTACAGAGCAGTGGGGTATGGAGCAACTACAGAGCAGTGGACTATGGAGTAACTACAGAGCAGTGGACTATGGAGTAACTACAGAGCAGTGGGGTATGGAGCAACTACAGAGCAGTGGGGTATGGAGCAACTACAGAGCAGTGGACTATGGAGTAACTACAGAGCAGTGGGGTATGGAGCAACTACAGAGCAGTGGGGTATGGAGCAACTACAGAGCAGTGGGGTATGGAGCAACTACAGAGCAGTGGGGTATGGAGTAACTACAGAGCAGTGGGGTATGGAGCAACTACAGAGCAGTGGGGTATGGAGCAACTACAGAGCAGTGGGGTATGGAGCAACTACAGAGTAGTGGACTATGGAGTAACTACAGAGCAGTGGGGTATGGAGCAACTACAGAGCAGTGGGGTATGGAGCAACTACAGAGCAGTGGACTATGGAGTAACTACAGAGCAGTGGGGTATGGAGCAACTACAGAGCAGTGGGGTATGGAGCAACTACAGAGCAGTGGGGTATGGAGTAACTACAGAGCAGTGGACTATGGAGCAACTACAGAGCAGTGGACTATGGAGTAACTACAGAGCAGTGGACTATGGAGTAACTACAGAGCAGTGGACTATGGGGTAACTACAGAGCAGTGGGGTATGGAGCAACTACAGAGCAGTGGAATATGGAGCAACTACAGAGCAGTGGACTATGGAGCAACTACAGAGCAGTGGGGTATGGAGCAACTACAGAGCAGTGGGGTATGGAGCAACTACAGAGCAGTGGGGTATGGAGCAACTACAGAGCAGTGGACTATGGAGCAACTACAGAGCAGTGGACTATGGAGCAACTACATAGCAGTGGACTATGGAGCAACTACAGACCAGTGGAATATGGAGCAACTACAGAGCAGTGGGGTATGGAGCAACTACAGAGCAGTGGGGTATGGAGCAACTACAGACCAGTGGGGTATGGAGCAACTACAGAGCAGTGGACTATGGAGCAACTACAGACCAGTGGGGTATGGAGCAACTACAGAGCAGTGGGGTATGGAGCAACTACAGAGCAGTGGACTATGGAGCAACTACAGAGTAGTGGACTATGGAGCAACTACAGAGTAGTGGACTATGGAGCAACTACAGACCAGTGGGGTATGGAGCAAATACAGAGCAGTGGGGTATGGAGCAAATACAGAGCAGTGGGGTATGGAGTAACTACAGAGCAGTGGGGTATGGAACAAATACAGAGCAGTGGGGTATGGAGTAACTACAGAGCAGTGGGGTATGGAACAAATACAGAGCAGGGGACTATGGAGCAACTACAGAGCAGTGGACTATGGAGCAACTACAGAGCAGTGGACTATGGAGCAACTACAGACCAGTGGACTATGGAGCAACTACAGAGCAGTGGGGTATGGAGCAAATACAGAGCAGTGGGGTATGGAGTAACTACAGAGCAGTGGACTATGGAGCAAATACAGAGCAGTGGGGTATGGAGCAACTACAGAGCAGTGGACTATGGAGCAAATACAGAGCAGTGGGGTATGGAGCAACTACAGACCAGTGGGGTATGGAGCAACTACAGAGCAGTGGGGTATGGAGCAAATACAGAGCAGTGGACTATGGAGCAACTACAGAGCAGTGGGGTATGGAGCAACTACAGAGCAGTGGGGTATGGAGCAACTACAGAGCAGTGGGGTATGGAGTAACTACAGAGCAGTGGGGTATGGAACAAATACAGAGCAGGGGACTATGGAGCAACTACAGAGCAGTGGACTATGGAGCAACTACAGAGCAGTGGGGTATGGAGCAACTACAGAGCAGTGGGGTATGGAGCAACTACAGAGCAGTGGACTATGGAGCAAATACAGAGCAGTGGGGTATGGAGCAACTACAGAGCAGTGGACTATGGAGCAACTACAGAGCAGTGGACTATGGAGCAACTACAGAGCAGTGGACTATGGAGCAACTACAGAGCAGTGGACTATGGAGTAACTACAGAGCAGTGGACTATGGAGCAACTACAGAGCAGTGGACTATGGAGTAACTACAGAGCAGTGGGGTATGGAGCAACTACAGAGCAGTGGGGTATGGAGTAACTACAGAGCAGTGGACTATGGAGTAACTACAGAGCAGTGGGGTATGGAGCAACTACAGAGCAGTGGACTATGGAGCAACTACAGAGCAGTGGACTATGGAGTAACTACAGAGCAGTGGACTATGGAGTAACTACAGAGCAGTGGACTATGGAGCAACTACAGAGCAGTGGGGTATGGAGCAACTACAGAGTAGTGGACTATGGAACAACTACAGAGCAGTGGACTATGGAGTAACTACAGAGCAGTGGACTATGGAGCAACTACAGAGCAGTGGGGTATGGAGCAACTACAGAGTAGTGGACTATGGAGCAACTACAGAGCAGTGGACTATGGAGCAACTACAGAGTAGTGGGGTATGGAGCAACTACAGACCAGTGGGGTATGGAGCAACTACAGAGCAGTGGGGTATGGAGCAACTACAGAGCAGTGGGGTATGGAGCAACTACAGAGCAGTGGGGTATGGAGCAACTACAGAGCAGTGGGGTATGGAGCAACTACAGAGCAGTGGGGTATGGAGCAAATACAGAGCAGTGGACTACAGTGGACAACCAATGTTATTCAAGCACAGGATCTGGATCTTATTACCTTTTAAATAGTTGGTTAAGGACGCAGAAAAACTCTGCCCTCTCTTATCGGAAAATGTAGATAAACAGTTATTTATCTCAGAACTAGAACTCGCACGAGTAGAACAGGCCATCTCAAGTTAAATCATCCCTGTCAAACGGTTCCAAGCCCTTTCTAGAGATTCCATTTCTATGACTGTCACTCTATTGTGAGGTGAACCAAGAATGAAGTGGCGTTTGAAGGACATCGCATTTGATAAACTCAGCGGCACTCAACAATATAATGATACACATGGCTTGAAGATTTGTTTAGCAATTTGTTAGCAAATTTTCCAGAAATTTAAATATTGTCCTAATATGTTCTTCATCTCCTTCCTCTTCTTCTCCTTCGTCTCCTTCTCCTTCGTCTCCTTCTCCTTCCTCTTCATCTCCTTCATCTCCATCTCCTTCCTCTTCATCTCCTTCATCTCCATCTCCTTCATCTCCTCCTCCTTCATCTCCTTCTCCTTCGTCTCCTTCTCCTTCGTCTCCTTCTCCTTCGTCTCCTTCTCCTTCGTCTCCTTCTCCTTCGTCTCCTTCTCTTTCGTCTCCTTCTCCTTCATCTTCTTCTCCTTCGTCTCCTTCTCCTTCGTCTCCTTCTCCTTCGTCTCCTTCTCCTTCGTCTTCTTCTTCTTCATCTCCTTCGTCTTGTTCTTCCCCTTTGTCTTCTTCTCCTTCATCTTCTTATCCTTCGTCTTCTTCTTCATCCAGGTCACCAGCGGCACCAGGACCTCAAGCCTCCAGGACATTTAAGGAAGCTGAACACACAGCAGCCACTGATTGCATCCCAAATGGCACCCTATTCCCTATTATAGTGCACTACTTTTGACCAGAGCCCTATAGAACCCTATTCCCTATTATAGTGCACTACTTTTTACCAGAGCCCTATAGAACCCTATTCCCTATTATAGTGCACTACTTTTTACCAGGGCCGACAGCCAAATTACTTGGAATGTCAGTGCATATTATGAGTGTTTTTCTTCCGGAGCAGAGAAATATTAATTCCTATTATCACATTAGCATTAGATGGTGTTGCCTGAAGTGACGCGTCTGTGATGCGTCTGGTACCGTACTGTAGGAAGAAATGACATCACTAGTGTAGGGAGCCAGCTGGCTGCATGTCATTCCAAGAAGATGTCCCCTCCCCTATGCCCTTGTTCACTCCCCATGTTCACCAGATCTGTGAAACCTGGATAGATGTAAGCAACACTGTTGCTCCATGTAGTTTTTTGTTGTATGGCCTCTGGTCAAAAGTAGTGCACTATAATAGGGAATAGGGTGTCATTTGGGACGGACATACTCTCTCTGATGTCACTGCTTGCCAGGGATGCCAATTGAATATGACACTGATGTTTAATCAGCCGTTACTAGGTCCTATCCACTCACCCAGGTATGTTGTATTGTTGCATCAACGGTACATTATATTAAAGAGACGTTTCAGAGGATTAAAAACAACGTTGTTTGTTTTTATTAAAACCTCACATTCTGGACTCGATGTGTCAATGTATGTCTCGTACATGCATAATAACCCATCTATAGTCCTCGACCAGCGGAGAAAAGCACAGAGTATTTAAAATTCTAACCTGATATCATTTAGTACACGAGATACGCGCTCGTTCATGTCATTTAGCCGTGTGTGGACGTAATGAATCATCGACAAGTGGATCTATGGTTTCTATGGAAAGCAATGAACGACGTGGGAGGTGTGATCCACGACGCCTTAGCGTGTACACTATGTTCCTTTTATACAACCTGCTGGGTCTAATCCTGGATACCGATTGGTTAAAAGCGCATTCCAGCTGCTGTCTATTCCACAAGTTACCGCCGTCTAAAACTATGACGTTGAAATGCCTATTGACTCTGTTCCACCTCAACTGTGTAATCCATTGTCTCATCAACCCAGCCAAACAATGTATACACAACAAAAAGCATCTAGACATTATCGCACATTTCTTTTAGACTAGCAATTGGTTTTCAATAGTGGAGAGACAGGCAGCTTTTCTCAGCCAGTTGAAATCATGAATCAGCTGGCCAAATTGTTATGGATATACAAAGAAACGTCCATAGAAAACAAGTAGCCTAAAACGAAACGAAGTGCAGCTAGCTCTTCTGAACGACAGTGTCCTGAAAAGTGAGCCTCATTTTCTATGCCAGGTCGAAATCGCGCTTCATCTTATTGTTATGGATGTATCCAAATAAATGTCACTAGAAAACAGCTTAAACAAACGCAAATGCAGCTACTTTGCGGATATTTTGACGGTACTGTTTGAGGTGGACTGTACGTTAGCAATTTTATTTAGATTTTTTTGTGTGTGGCAATGGATCATTTACAACGACGGAAGATAGATACAGTCCATAGATACAGTACAGAACAAAAATATTTAAGGACTGGTTCGTGTCTCTGGTAACCAAACCCGATGGTAACAACCTCAGATTTGTGTCGGGACTATATTTCCTGGAAGGATGAAATAGTATGAATAAATGAATCACAAAAAAAAATAACTTTTTTATTGAAAATATATCAATCATTATTAGAATATTTTCGTAAACCGTTTTTTTGCCCCTTTATCCTCCTAACACCAGCTTCTCGATCATTATCACTTTTAAATATATAACGCAAGGTATATATCATCACGGTATAATTCAATGGCTTTAGGACATTCTTACATGTTTTAATGTTTGAGCTGCTTTTGAAAGCAAAAGTCGAATTGAAAACATTATTGGCATTGTTGAATAATATGTTGTTTAAAAAATAATAATAATAGTAAGAGCTATTTCCAGGACTGGGGGACATTATAGTTAATCCTCTCCTTTAACGAGAAACTATATTTATTTGGTTACCAAGGCAACTACTGTAGCTCTATAGTACATTTGCTAGATACGTCAGTGGACGTTGAACACATTTCTACTTGCAAATGAACACATTTCTAGCAGTAAATGTGTTTAAATTATAGCCATGGTATAAAAAACGGGATAATCAATCGGGACTCTTATACGTTCTCTGGAAATTAATGCAACTGTCTGGATGGTTAGTCCGACTCCACTAGCGCGTCGTGCGAAACACCTTCTAATAAATCGTCCCCGTTCAATTTCCCCCTTAATTATTTTGATAACAGAGAAAATACATGGAATACATCGATCAAATCCATGCCTCGTAAATTAGAAAACATTAGTTGGATCTAGTAGACGTCGGTAGTAGTTTATTTTCTCTCTTTCAACAGGATACATATTTTCTGGAAACCCAAGCAGAAAATAATGAGCGCTAAAGCTTTGACCATTTTAGCCAGACAAATAGGCCTACACGCGAAGACAATAGTCAAATCTATCAGAAACACTACATGTTCACAAGCCGTATCTCCTACTGGTGTATATAGTTAGAATTTGGGAATATATTGCGCAATAAACTAGGTTTTTATCCGGTGCGAATCGTGGCACAACAAACGTTGATACACTAGAGAAATGTACACCGCAAACTTTCACCCACTTTTTAGATGAGATAATATAACCCTACTTTTCTGTTGTCAAACATCCATCTAAATCAACATATTTCCATGCCATTTGTCCATATAGATGTTCACACAGACATTCTATGATATGTGGCAAATCATCCAACAATGCCGTTGATCGCCAGCTATCGTCATTCATCACGTATACTGTATACTATAGCCTAATCATTACACGACTTTTCAAGGAGTAGAACATTTGATGCAAACGTATGAGTAAGCTGTAAGTTCTTCATTGTATATTTTATTTAATTGTTTACATTTTAGTCATTTAGCAGATCCTCTTATTCAGAGCGACTAACA
>NC_052327.1:48866270-48906270 GCF_016432855.1 Salvelinus namaycush | reverse complement strand
GGTTCACAGAGAGAGTCCCCTTCACTGCATCAAGAGAGCATAGAGGGGGCAATACCCTGCACACTCACACACTGAATGCACTGTATGCAAGCGGACACACACACACACGCACACACACAGTCACTCTCTCTCTCACCCCTAAACACTTTCTCTCACCCCCCCACACACTCTCTTACCCCCCCACACACTCTCTTACCCCCCCCACACTCTCTCTCACCCCCCCCACTCTCTTTGTCACACCTCATTGCTGTCGCATTGCTCTATGTGTGTGCTGTGAGGTGAGTCATCATCAGAGGAGCAGCATACCCTAGAAGCTTCACGCACACACACGCACACGCATGCACGCACACACACACACACACACACACACACACACACACACACACACACACACACACACACACACACACACATACATGTGTGTGTGTGTGTGTGTGTGTGTCTGTGGTGTGTGTGTGTGTGTGTGTGTGTGTGTGTGTGTGTGTGTGTGTGTGTGTGTGTGTGTGTGTGTGTGTGTGTGTGTGTGTGTGTGTGTGGAGGACAAAGTGGGGAGAGTGGTACCTTCTCCATCTGCTACATTTTCTTCACTAAACTTCTGCCGTTTTTACCGGTGAAACTGGAATCTGGGAATCTATTACAAACGTAATGATAACCACCTTGGTATTTATATCTGAACACATGACTGACGGTTCTCCTCAGCTCAGCAAATCACTCTGCACCAACTGAGGAGCACAGAGTTATCACCCTGTAGGAAGAGCTGTGATGGACTGGAATTTTAAATCAACTCACTTTATCCATTTTTTTTGTATGTTGGTAATTTAGTTAACCACCTATGATACTATTGAAGTGTTTCCTGCAGTAGGAGTTAACCATTCGTTTACACACGGCTAGGGTTGTAAAATTCCCCCCCCCCAAAAAGTCCTGTTTTTCCAGATTGCCCTGGTTTGGAAGATTCCTGGAATTACAAGGGAATAAGCAGGAAATCTGTGAATCCTCCAATCAGTGTTTCTGGAAAACCAGGGAATTTGGGTTAAGTTACTGATGTTTTGCAACCCTACCGACTGCGCTCAGGGTTTACACACCTCTCTACACCTCTCTACATCTCTCTACACCTCTCTACACCTCTCTACACCTCTCTACACCTCTCTACACCTCTCTACATCTCTCTACATCTCTCTACACCTCTCTACACCTCTCTACACCTCTCTACACCTCTCTACATCTCTCTACACCTCTCTACACCTCTCTACATCTCTCTACACCTCTCTACATCTCTCTACACCTCTCTACATCTCTCTACACCTCTCTACATCTCTCTACACCTCTCTACACCTCTCTACACCTCTCTACATCTCTCTACACCTCTCTACATCTCTCTACATCTCTCTACATCTCTCTACATCTCTCTACACCTCTCTACACCTCTCTACACCTCTCTACATCTCTCTACACCTCTCTACATCTCTCTACATCTCTCTACACCTCTCTACACCTCTCTACATCTCTCTACACCTCTCTACACCTCTCTACACCTCTCTACATCTCTCTACACCTCTCTACATCTCTCTACACCTCTCTACATCTCTCTACACCTCTCTACATCTCTCTACACCTCTCTACACCTCTCTACATCTCTCTACGCCTCTCTACGCCTCTCTACATCTCTCTACATCTCTCTACACCTCTCTACACCTCTCTACACCTCTCTACACCTCTCTACACCTCTCTACATCTCTCTACATCTCTCTACACCTCTCTACATCTCTCTACACCTCTCTACATCTCTACACCTCTACATCTCTCTACACCTCTACATCTTTCTACACCTCTGTACACCGCTCTACACCTCTCTACACCTCTCTACATCTCTCTACGCCTCTCTACATCTCTCTACACCTCTCTACACCTCTCTACATCTCTACACCTCTACATCTCTCTACACCTCTACATCTCTCTACACCTCTCTACACCTCTCTACGCCTCTCTACACCTCTCTACATCTCTCTACACCTCTCTACATCTCTCTACACCTCTCTACACCTCTCTACACCTCTCTACACCTTTCTACATCTCTCTACACCTCTCTACATCTCTCTACACCTCTCTACACCTCTCTACATCTCTCTACATCTCTCTACACCTCTCTACACCTCTCTACACCTCTCTACATCTCTCTACACCTCTCTACACCTCTCTACATCTCTCTACACCTCTCTACATCTCTATACACCTCTATACATCTCTATACACCTCTATACATCTCTATACACCTCTATACACCTCTATACACCTCTATACACCTCTATACACCTCTATACATCTCTATACACCTCTATACACCTCTATACATCTCTATACACCTCTATACACCTCTATACACCTCTATACACCTCTATACATCTCTATACACCTCTATACACCTCTATACATCTCTATACACCTCTATACACCTCTCTACATCTCTCTACACCTCTCTACACCTCTCTACATCTCTCTACACCTCTCTACACCTCTCTACATCTCTCTACACCTCTCTACATCTCTCTACACCTCTCTACACCTCTCTACACCTCTCTACACCTCTCTACACCTCTCTACATCTCTCTACACCTCTCTACATCTCTACACCTCTACATCTCTCTACACCTCTACATCTTTCTACACCTCTGTACACCGCTCTACGCCTCTCTACGCCGCTCTACGCCTCTCTACGCCTCTCTACATCTCTCTACACCTCTCTACACCTCTCTACATCTCTACACCTCTACATCTCTCTACACCTCTACATCTCTCTACACCTCTCTACACCTCTCTACACCGTTCTACACCTCTCTACATCTCTCTACACCTCTATACACCTCTCTACATCTCTATACACCTCTATACATCTCTATACACCTCTATACACCTCTATACACCTCTATACACCTCTATACACCTCTATACATCTCTATACACCTCTATACACCTCTATACATCTCTATACACCTCTATACACCTCTATACACCTCTATACACCTCTCTACATCTCTCTACACCTCTCTACACCTCTCTACACCACTCTACACCACTCTACACCACTCTACACCGCTCTACACCGCTCTACACCGCTCTACACCACTCTACACCACTCTACACCGCTCTACACCGCTCTACACCACTCTACACCACTCTACACCACTCTACATCTCTACACCTCTCTACATCTCTCTACACCACTGTAGTCATACCATCACACCACTGTAGTCATACCATCACACCTCTGTAGTCATACCATCACACCACTGTAGTCATACCATCACACCACTGTAGTCATACCATCACACCTCTGCAGTCATACCATCACACCACTGTAGTCATACCATCACACCTCTGTAGTCATACCATCACACCACTGTAGTCATACCATCATACCACTGTAGTCATACCATCACACCCCTGTAGTCATACCATCACACCTCTGTAGTCATACCATCACACCACTGTAGTCATACCATCACACCACTGTAGTCATACCATCACACCCCTGTAGTCATACCATCACACCACTGTAGTCATAACATCAGACCTCTGTAGTCATACCATCACACCCCTGTAGTCATACCATCAGACCACTGTAGTCATAACATCACACCTCTGTAGTCATACCATCACACCACTGTAGTCATACCATCACACCCCTGTAGTCATACCATCAGACCACTGTAGTCATAACATCACACCTCTGTAGTCATACCATCACACCACTGTAGTCATACCATCACACCACTGTAGTCATACCATCACACCCCTGTAGTCATACCATCACACCACTGTAGTCATACCATCACACCTCTGTAGTCATACCATCACACCACTGTAGTCATACCATCACACCACTGTAGTCATACCATCACACCACTGTAGTCATACCATCACACCACTGTAGTCATACCATCACACCACTGTAGTCATACCATCACACCACTGTAGTCATACCATCACACCTCTGTAGTCATACCATCACACCTCTGTAGTCATACCATCACACCACTGTAGTCATACCATCACACCACTGTAGTCATACCATCACACCACTGTAGTCATACCATCACACCCCTGTAGTCATACCATCACACCACTGTAGTCATACCATCACACCACTGTAGTCATACCATCACACCACTGTAGTCATACCATCACACCACTGTAGTCATACCATCACACCACTGTAGTCATACCATCACACCACTGTAGTCATACCATCACACCACTGTAGTCATACCATCACACCACTGTAGTCATACCATCACACCTCTGTAGTCATACCATCACACCACTGTAGTCATACCATCACACCTCTGTAGTCATACCATCACACCTCTGTAGTCATACCATCACACCCCTGTAGTCATACCATCACACCACTGTAGTCATACCATCACACCTCTGTAGTCATACCATCACACCACTGTAGTCATACCATCACACCTCTGTAGTCATACCATCACACCACTGTAGTCATACCATCACACCACTGTAGTCATACCATCACACCACTGTAGTCATACCATCACACCACTGTAGTCATACCATCACACCTCTGTAGTCATACCATCACACCACTGTAGTCATACCATCACACCTCTGTAGTCATACCATCACACCACTGTAGTCATACCATCACACCTCTGTAGTCATACCATCACACCTCTGTAGTCATACCATCACACCACTGTAGTCATACCATCACACCACTGTAGTCATACCATCACACCTAGCGCCTTGAGTCAAAGTCTAGCGTAACACAGCGTTGCATGCTGCAAATATTACACACAAGAATTCATGAATTAAGTCCAAATATGACTTCCACCAGCCATTTGATCATGTAACGCACATACCGAGACCCACCATTCCTTGGTCAGCAGTACATAGACACCAATGTCTGGTCACACTAATGCCTACAGCCTTTGGTTCACCAGGGAAGCACCAACACAGGGTATATCATGAACAGAAATAAGATGACTTACATAGAGTCTTGTTAGCGTAACAGTATAGCTTCCGTCCCTCTCCTCGTCCCAACCTGGGCTCGAACCAGGGACCCTCTGCACACATCAACCACAGTCACTCACGAAGCGTCGTTACCCATCGCACCACAAAAGCCGCGGCCCTTGCAGAGCAAGGGGAACAACTACTTCTAGGTCTCAGAGCGAGTGACGTCACCGATTGAAACGCTATTAGCGCGCACCACCGCTAACTAGCTAGCCATTTCACATCGGCCACATTAGCATAGTGCTGTATCCCTTGTGGAGGTTCAGTGTGCGTACCGGTGGTCTGTTTTCAGCTGGTGTGTGTTTCTGTCAGCCTAGCTGTCTCTCTCAGTGGGTCACTTTCTCCTCAGTGTCCTAGCTCCTAGCTCAGGGCCGGCCGTGTTAGTGTGTGACAGCGCTGGTTCCTAGCTCCTAGCTCCTAGCTCAGCGCCGGCCGTGTTAGTGTGACAGCGCTGGTTCCTAGCTCCTAGCTCCTAGCTCAGGGCCGGCCGTGTTAGTGTGTGACAGCGCTGGTTCCTAGCTCCTAGCTCCTAGCTCCTAGCTCCTAGCTCAGCGCCGGCCGTGTTAGTGTGTGACAGCGCTGGTTCCTAGCTCCTAGCTCCTAGTTCAGGGCCGGCCGTGTTAGTGTGTGACAGCGCTGGTTCCTAGCTCCTAGCTCAGGGCCGGCCGTGTTAGTGTGTGACAGCGCTGGTTCCTAGCTCCTAGCTCAGCGCCGGCCGTGTTAGTGTGTGACAGCGCTGGTTCCTAGCTCCTAGCTCCTAGTTCAGGGCCGGCCGTGTTAGTGTGTGACAGCGCTGGATCCTAGCTCCTAGCTCAGCGCCGGCCGTGTTAGTGTGTGACAGCGCTGGTTCCTAGCTCCTAGCTCCTAGTTCAGGGCCGGCCGTGTTAGTGTGTGACAGCGCTGGTTCCTAGCTCCTAGCTCAGGGCCGGCCGTGTTAGTGTGTGACAGCGCTGGTTCCTAGCTCCTAGCTCAGCGCCGGCCGTGTTAGTGTGTGACAGCGCTGGTTCCTAGCTCCTAGCTCCTAGTTCAGGGCCGGCCGTGTTAGTGTGTGACAGCGCTGGTTCCTAGCTCCTAGCTCATGGCCAGACTACACGCCTGTCTCAGAGTTGACTTGGCTTGCAGACATAAGAGAGGTGACCTTTTTAACGGTCTGGGAATCAATCCCTCCTTCTCTCTCTATTCCTCCAACTGTTCTCCAGGCTGTCGGACACTTCAGGACATCACATCCAAAAGAGAGTTCCTCCTCCCTCCTCCCTCCTCCCACCCTCCCACCCTCCCACCCTCCCTCCCTCCCTCCCTCCCTCCCTCCCTCCCTCCCTCCCTCCCTCCATACACATCAGGGCTCAGCGCGCCACATCCGACCATCCCATAATCCCCCCTCCCTTCCTTACCCTGCCTCTTCCCTGCACTCCAGTCCCTCCCTCCCTCCTCCTTCACTATATGTGCCCGGCCAGGGGTAGTGTCCTCCAGGGGTAGTAGTGTCCTCCAGGAATTGTAGTGTCCTCCAGGAGTGGTGTCCTCCAGGAGTAGTAGTGTCCGCCAGGGGTAGTAGTGTCCTCCAGGAGTAGTAGTGTCCTCCAGGAGTAGTAGTGTCCTCCAGGAGTAGTGTCCTCCAGAAGAAGTAGTGTCCTCCAGGAGTAGTGTCCTCCAGGAGAAGTAGTGTCCTCCAGGAGTAGTTGTGTCCTCCAGGAGAAGTAGCGTCCTCCAGGAGTAGTAGTGTCCTCCAGGAGTAGTAGTGTCCTCCAGGAGTAGTGTCCTCCAGGAGTAGTGTCCTCCAGGAGAAGTAGTGTCCTCCAGGAGTAGTGTCCTCCAGAAGAAGTAGTGTCCTCCATGAGTAGTGTCCTCCAGGAGAAGTAGTGTCCTCCAGGAGTAGTAGTGTCCTCCAGGAGAAGTAGTGTCCTCCAGGAGTAGTAGTGTCCTCCAGGAGTAGTGTCCTCCAGTAGTAGTGTCCTCCCGGAGTAGTGTCCTCCAGGAGTAGTAGTGTCCTCCAGGAGTAGTGGTGTCTTCCAGGAGTAGTAGTGTCCGCCAGTAGTAGTAGTGTCCTCCAGGAGTAGTAGTGTCCTCCAGGAGTAGTGTCCTCCAGTAGTAATGTCCTCCAGGAGTAGTGTCCTCCAGTAGTAGTAGTGTCCTCCAGGAGTAGTAGTGTCCTCCAGGAGTAGTAGTGTCCTCCAGGAGTAGTGTCCTCCAGGAGTAGGGTTCTCCAGTAGTAGTGTCCTCCAGTAGTAGGGTCCTCCAGGAGTAGTAGTGTCCTCCAGGAGTAGTAGTGTCCTCCAGGAGTAGTAGTGTCCTCCAGGAGTAGTAGTGTCCTCCAGGAGTAGTAGTGTCCTTCAGGAGTAGTAGTGTCCTCCAGGAGTGGTGTCCTCCAGGAGTAGTAGTGTCCTTCAGGGGTAGTGTCCACCAGGAGGAGTAGTGTCCTCCAGGAGTAGTGTCCTCCAGGAGTAGTAGTGTCCTCCAGGAGTAGTAGTGTCCTCCAGGAGTAGTGTCCTCCAGGAGTAGTGTCCTTCAGGAGTAGTGTCCTCCAGGAGTAGTAGTGTCCTCCAGGAGTAGTTGTGTCCTCCAGGAGTAGTGTCCTCCAGGAGGAGTAGTGTCCTCCAGGAGTAGTAGTGTCCTCCAGGAGTAGTGTCCTCCAGTAGTAGTGTCCTCCCGGAGTAGTGTCCTCCAGGAGTAGTGGTGTCTTCCAGGAGTAGTAGTGTCCGCCAGTAGTAGTGTCCTCCAGGAGTAGTAGTGTCCTCCAGGAGTAGTAGTGTCCTCCAGGAGTAGTAGTGTCCTCCAGGAGTAGTAGTGTCCTCCAGGAGTAGTAGTGTCCTCCAGGAGTAGTAGTGTCCTCCAGGAGAAGTAGTGTCCTCCAGGAGTAGTAGTGTCCTCCAGGAGAAGTAGTGTCCTCCAGGAGTAGTTGTGTCCTCCAGGAGTAGTGTCCTCCAGGAGTAGTAGTGTCCTCCAGGAGTAGTAGTGTCCTCCAGGAGTAGTAGTGTCCTCCAGGAGTAGTGTCCTCCAGGAGTAGTGTCCTCCAGGAGTAGTGTCCTCCAGGAGTAGTAGTGTCCTCCAGGAGTAGTGGTGTCTTCCAGGAGTAGTAGTGTCCGCCAGTAGTAGTAGTGTCCTCCAGGAGTAGTAGTGTCCTCCAGGAGTAGTGTCCTCCAGTAGTAGTGTCCTCCAGGAGTAGTGTCCTCCAGGAGTAGAGTCCTCCAGTAGTAGTAGTGTCCTCCAGGAGTAGTAGTGTCCTCCAGGAGTAGTAGTGTCCTCCAGGAGTAGTGTCCTCCAGGAGTAGGGTTCTCCAGTAGTAGTGTCCTCCAGTAGTAGTAGTGTCCTCCAGTAGTAGTAGTGTCCTCCAGGAGTAGTTGTGTCCTTCAGGAGTAGTAGTGTCCTCCAGGAGTGGTGTCCTCCAGGAGTAGTAGTGTCCTTCAGGGGTAGTGTCCACCAGGAGTAGTAGTGTCCTCCAGGAGTAGTGTCCTCCAGGAGTAGTGTCCTCCAGGAGTAGTGTCCTCCAGGAGTAGTAGTGTCCTCCAGGAGTAGTTGTGTCCTCCAGGAGTAGTAGTTTCCTCCAGGAGTAGTTGTGTCCTCCAGGAGTAGTAGTGTCCTCCAGAAGTAGTAGTGTCCTCCAGGAGTAGTGTCCTCCAGGAGTAGTGTCCTTCAGGAGTAGTGTCCTCCAGGAGTAGTAGTGTCCTCCAGGGGTAGTAGTGTCCTCCAGGAGTAGTTGTGTCCTCCAGGAGTAGTGGTGTCTTCCAGGAGTAGTAGTGTCCTCCAGGAGTAGTAGTGTCCTCCAGGAGTAGTAGTGTCCTCCAGGAGTAGTGTCCTCCAGTAGTAGTGTCCTCCCGGAGTAGTGTCCTCCAGGAGTAGTAGTGTCCTCCAGGAGTAGTGGTGTCTTCCAGGAGTAGTAGTGTCCGCCAGTAGTAGTAGTGTCCTCCAGGAGTAGTAGTGTCCTCCAGGAGTAGAGTCCTCCAGTAGTAATGTCCTCCAGAAGTAGTGTCTTCCAGGAGTAGAGTCCTCCAGTAGTAGTAGTGTCCTCCAGGAGTAGTAGTGTCCTCCAGGAGTAGTAGTGTCCTCCAGGAGTAGTGTCCTCCAGGAGTAGGGTTCTCCAGGAATAGTAGTGTCCTTCAGGGGTAGTGTCCACCAGGAGTAGTAGTGTCCTCCAGGAGTAGTGTCCTCCAGGAGTAGTAGTGTCCTCCAGGAGTAGTTGTGTCCTCCAGGAGTAGTAGTGTCCTCCAGGAGTAGTAGTGTCCTCCAGGAGTAGTGTCCTCCAGGAGTAGTGTCCTTCAGGAGTAGTGTCCTCCAGGAGTAGTAGTGTCCTCCAGGGGTAGTAGTGTCCTCCAGGAGTAGTTGTGTCCTCCAGGAGTGGTGTCCTCCAGGAGTAGTAGTTTCCTCCAGGGGTCCAATACGCCCATCAGATACTATCAAACACACCATCAACGATTACAGCCTCCCAGACTAGAGCTGACTCAGTGACAAAACAGCCTCCCAGACTAGAGCTGACTCAATGACAAAACAGCCTCCCAGACTGAGTTGACACAGTGACAAAACAGCCTCCCAGACTAGAGCTGACTCAGTGACAAAACAGCCTCCCAGACTAGAGCTGACTCAGTGACAAAACAGCCTCCCAGACTGAGTTGACACAGTGACAAAACAGCCTCCCAGGACTAGAGCTGACTCAGTGACAAAACAGCCTCCCAGACTAGAGCTGACTCAGTGACAAAACAGCCTCCCAGACTGAGTTGACACAGTGACAAAACAGCCTCCCAGGACTAGAGCTGACTCAGTGACAAAACAGCCTCCCAGACTAGAGTTGACACAGTGACAAAACAGCCTCCCAGGACTAGAGCTGACTCAGTGACAAAACAGCCTCCCAGACTAGAGCTGACTCAGTGACAAAACAGCCTCCCAGACTAGAGCTGACACAGTGACAAAACAGCCTCCCAGGACTAGAGCTGACTCAGTGACAAAACAGCCTCCCAGACTAGAGCTGACTCAATGACAAAACAGCCTCCCAGACTAGAGCTGACTCAATGACAAAACAGCCTCCCAGACTAGAGCTGACTCAGTGACAAAACAGCCTCCCAGACTAGACTCAGTGACAAAACAGCCTCCCAGACTAGAGCTGACTCAGTGACAAAACAGCCTCCCAGACTAGAGCTGACTCAGTGACAAAACAGCCTCCCAGACTAGAGCTGACTCAGTGACAAAACAGCCTCCCAGACTGAGTTGACACAGTGACAAAACAGCCTCCCAGACTAGAGCTGACTCAATGACAAAACAGCCTCCCAGACTAGAGCTGACTCAGTGACAAAACAGCCTCCCAGACTAGAGCTGACTCAGTGACAAAACAGCCTCCCAGGACTAGAGCTGACTCAGTGACAAAACAGCCTCCCAGACTAGAGCTGACTCAATGACAAAACAGCCTCCCAGACTAGAGCTGACTCAGTGACAAAACAGCCTCCCAGACTAGACTCAGTGACAAAACAGCCTCCCAGACTAGAGCTGACAAAGTGACAAAACAGCCTCCCAGACTAGAGCTGACTCAATGACAAAACAGCCTCCCAGACTAGAGCTGACTCAGTGACAAAACAGCCTCCCAGACTAGAGCTGACACAGTGACAAAACAGCCTCCCAGACTAGACTCAGTGACAAAACAGCCTCCCAGACTAGAGCTGACTCAGTGACAAAACAGCCTCCCAGACTAGAGCTGACACAATGACAAAACAGCCTCCCAGGACTAGAGCTGACTCAGTGACAAAACAGCCTCCCAGACTAGAGCTGACACAGTGACAAAACAGCCTCCCAGACTAGAGCTGACACAGTGACAAAACAGCCTCCCAGACTGAGTTGACACAGTGACAAAACAGCCTCCCAGGACTAGAGCTGACTCAGTGACAAAACAGCCTCCCAGACTAGAGCTGACTCAGTGACAAAACAGCCTCCCAGACTAGAGCTGACTCAATGACAAAACAGCCTCCCAGGACTAGAGCTGACTCAGTGACAAAACAGCCTCCCAGACTAGAGCTGACTCAATGACAAAACAGCCTCCCAGACTAGAGCTGACTCAATGACAAAACAGCCTCCCAGACTGAGTTGACACAGTGACAAAACAGCCTCCCAGACTAGAGCTGACACAGTGACAAAACAGCCTCCCAGACTAGAGCTGACTCAGTGACAAAACAGCCTCCCAGACTGAGTTGACACAGTGACAAAACAGCCTCCCAGGACTACTATTCTACACTGCCAAATTCTTATTCTGGAGTCTAACCTCGCTCAGGGCCTCGCTCGGGGCCTCGCTCAGGGCCTCGCTCAGGGCCTCGCTCAGGGTCTCTCTCAGGGCCTCGCTCGGGGCCTCGCTCAGGGTCTCTCTCAGGGCCTCGCTCGGGGCCTCGCTCAGGGCCTCGCTCAGGGTCTCTCTCAGGGCCTCGCTCGGGGCCTCGCTCAGGGTCTCTCTCAGGGCCTCGCTCAGGGCCTCGCTCGGGGCCTCGCTCGGGGCCTCGCTCGGGGCCTCGCTCAGGGCCTCGCTCAGGGTTTCTCTCAGGGCCTCGCTCAGGGTCTCTCTCAGGGCCTCTCTCAGGGTCTCGCTCAGGGCCTCGCTCAGGGCCTCTCTCGGGGTCTTTCTCTGGGTCTCGCTCTGGGCCTCGCTCAGGGTCTCTCTCAGGGTCTCTCTCAGGGTCTCGCTCAGGGCCTCGCTCAGGGTCTCTCTCGGGGTCTTTCTCTGGGCCTCGCTCTGGGCCTCGCTCAGGGCCTCGCTCGGGGCCTCGCTCGGGGCCTCGCTCGGGGCCTCGCTCTGGGCCTCGCTCAGGGCCTCGCTCAGGGCCTCGCTCAGGGCCTCGCCCGGGGGACCATCTGTGGAAGGAGGAGGGTCTAGTCCATCAAACAATAATATGTACAAAAATAAAAACTGTGGATTTAACAGAGGGAAGACCATATGTTTGAGTTTTAACTGAGTGAGAGAGGAGCATTGGGGAAAGATGCTGAATATTGTGAATACTGCATAGAACTGTGTGTACAGTGGGTATGATAAATTACGTCTACACTGTGTTTGCTTTGTAAGTCATCTCTGTCTGGATAATGAGGAATGGCAAATATGAAGCAAGTTGGGGCTGTGTATAGGTAATGAAAAAGAACATACTGTCAGTATAAAAGATAGGAAACTGAACTCATTCTCCATCTCCTTTTGAATAGGTCAGTTGCTATTGCAGTGTTCTGACAGGAAACAGTGACCAGATTAGGTTGTGAATGTAGTAGACTAGACAATAGCCGTGCTGAGCCCATCTCTCTCTCTCTCTCTCGCGCTCTCTCTCTCTCTCTCTCTCTCTTTCTCTCTCTCTCTTTCTCTCTCTCTCTCTCGCGCTCTCTCTCTCTCTCTCTCGCGCTCTCTCTCTCTCTCTCTCTCTCTTTCTCTCTCTCTTTCTCTCTCTCTCTTTCTCCCTTTCTCTCTCTCTCTTTCTCTCTCTCTCTGTCTCTCTTTCTCTCTCACACACTTTCTCTCTCTCTCTTTCTCTCTCTCTGTCTCTCTTTCTCTCTCTCACACTTTCTCTCTCTCTCTCTCTCTCTCTGTCTCTCGTTCTCTCTCGTTCTCTCTCTCTCTCTCTCTCTCTCTCTCTCTCTCTCTCTCTCTCTCTCTCTCTCTCTCTCTCTCTCTCTTTCTCTCTTTAATCTACAGTAGACTACCAGTGTCTGGCTGTTGTAACAGGTGTTTAATTAGTGGCATAAAATACCTACACACTCACACACAGACCTGGGTTCAAATACTATTTAAAAGATCTATATTTATTTTTAAGATCTTTTTTTTGTTTTAAAAATAAACATTTTAAATGTCACATGAGGTTACTACAACCAGAAGCTGACTGCAACTTAGTGGGAATGTGTGGATCTTACTCCTCAGCCTGAAGAGGGCAACTTGCGCCAGCGAATATCTAGCTTTTTTGCGTTGCGCTGACTGGTAAGACGCTTCAGTAGGGCAGAGGTCGTGGGTTGGAGCCTCGGTGCCGAATCAGGAAGAAGTGATACCCACATCAGCATATAGTTTAAAACAGGAACTAGAATGGTATGACAAGACATTTAATACACGTGAGTTGTTGTGTGGGAGTGTTTGTTAGATTTAGTTTATATACTGTATCTAAATCCCCTTAATTAACATACTTAAAATGTAAGTGTTCAGATATATTTTATATGAAAAGACATGCAGTTGAAAATGTAAATGTATTTGAAAATACACTGAAAATACAAAAATAAATTGACCCCCCCCCCCCCAAAAATACTTTAATTCAATAGACTTAAATAAGAAGAGTATAGTACAAAAATAACAGGTATCAGAATAAAAATGTAAATAACAACAATAAAGTCAACGATAACAAAAAGTTAATTGAGTGTGAAGTAAATAAAAAATAAAATTAAAAAATACTTGTTTCAGCTAATTATTATTTAGTAACTTGTTCCACAGCCTGGTGTAGTAGTTTACAGCCTGGTGTAGTAGTTTACAGCCTGGTGTAGTAGTTTACAGCCTGGTGTAGTAGTTTACAGCCTGTTTTAGTAGTTTACAGCCTGGTGTAGTAGTTTACAGCCTGGTGTAGTAGTTTACAGCCTGGTGTAGTAGTTTACAGCCTGGTGTAGTAGTTTACAGCCTGGTGTAGTAGTTTACAGCCTGGTGTAGTAGTTTACAGCCTGGTGTAGTAGTTTACAGCCTGTTTTAGTAGTTTACAGCCTGTTTTAGTAGTTTACAGCCTGGTGTAGTAGTTTACAGCCTGGTGTAGTAGTTTACAGCCTGGTGTAGTAGTTTACAGCCTGGTGTAGTAGTTTACAGCCTGTTTTAGTAGTTTACAGCCTGTTTTAGTAGTTTACAGCCTGGTGTAGTAGTTTACAGCCTGGTGTAGTAGTTTACAGCCTGGTGTAGTAGTTTACAGCCTGTTTTAGTAGTTTACAGCCTGTTTTAGTAGTTTACAGCCTGGTGTAGTAGTTTACAGCCTGGTGTAGTAGTTTACAGCCTGGTGTAGTAGTTTACAGCCTGTTTTAGTAGTTTAGTAGTGGATCTGCATTCCTTTTCTGAGAGGCTTTCTGAATAGTGGCCCAGATCTACATGACCTTCGGCCCATATTCTACATGACCTTCGGCCCAGATCTACATGACCTTCGGCCCAGATCTACATGACCTTGGGCCCATATTCTACATGACCTTCGGCCCAGATCTACATGACCTTCGGCCCATATTCTACATGACCTTCGGCCCAGATCTACATGACCTTCGGCCCAGATCTACATGACCTTCGGCCCAGATCTACATGACCTTCGGCCCAGATCTACATGACCTTCGGCCCAGATCTACATGACCTTCGGCCCATATTCTACATGACCTTCGGCCCAGATCTACATGACCTTCGGCCCAGATCTACATGACCTTCGGCCCAGATCTACATGACCTTCGGCCCAGATCTACATGACCTTCGGCCCAGATCTACATGACCTTCGGCCCATATTCTACATGACCTTCGGCCCATATTCTACATGACCTTCGGCCCAGATCTACATGACCTTCGGCCCAGATCTACATGACCTTCGGCCCAGATCTACATGACCTTCGGCCCAGATCTACATGACCTTGGGCCCATATTCTACATGACCTTCGGCCCATATTCTACATGACCTTCGGCCCATATTCTACATGACCTTCGGCCCATATTCTACATGACCTTCGGCCCAGATCTACATGACCTTCGGCCCATATTCTACATGACCTTCGGCCCATATTCTACATGACCTTCGGACCATATTCTACATGACCTTCGGCCCATATTCTACATGACCTTCGGCCCATATTCTACATGACCTTCGGCCCAGATCTACATGACCTTCGGCCCAGATCTACATGACCTTCGGCCCATATTCTACATGACCTTCGGCCCATATTCTACATGACCTTCGGCCCATATTCTACATGACCTTCGGCCCATATTCTACATGACCTTCGGCCCATATTCTATGCCTGAGGAGTGTTACTTCCTTCTTTACCAGTAGAGGTCATTAGTTGATCAGTGAACTTCAAAGAAATGGGCCTTTTGCTCAACTACTCCATCCTCTCTCACTTCCTTTTGAAAAAGGTAAAAGGTTATTGAGGAGACTTCATTGTGTTAGCTGGACTAATCCAATCTGTTAGCTGGACTCATTTCACACATTACTGAAATAGTTGTTCCATTTTAGAAGGTTTAGGTAGTCCTAATGTATTAATCTTTCTAACCCTGGCAGTCATTCTGAATGCAGATTGTGGGAATGCACTCTGGCTGGATGCCAATAGGAATTAAACATCACTTTGCAAGCCAACACAATGTGACTTGATGCTGGCTTTGCTTTAACTTATGCTGGTCACCAGTGTCCAAAACACAGCAAAGGCTGGTCACCAGTGTCCAAAACACAGTGAAGGCTGGTCACCAGTGTCCAAAACACAGCAAAGGCTGGTCACCAGTGTCCAAAACACAGCAAAGGCTGGTCACCAGTGTCCAAAACACAGCAAAGGCTGGTCACCAGTGTCCAAAACACAGCAAAGGCTGGTCACCAGTGTCCAAAACACAGTGAAGGCTGGTCACCAGTGTCCAAAACACAGCAAAGGCTGGTCACCAGTGTCCAAAACACAGCAAAGGCTGGTCACCAGTGTCCAAAAACACAGTGAATGCTGGTCACCAGTGTCCAAAAACACAGTGAAGGCTGGTCACCAGTGTCCAAAACACAGCAAAGGCTGGTCACCAGTGTCCAAAACACAGTGAATGCTGGTCACCAGTGTCCAAAAACACAGTGAAGGCTGGTCACCAGTGTCCAAAACACAGCAAAGGCTGGTCACCAGTGTCCAAAACACAGTGAATGCTGGTCACCAGTGTCCAAAAACACAGTGAAAGCTGGTCACCAGTGTCCAAAACACAGCAAAGGCTGGTCACCAGTGTCCAAAAATACAGCGAAGGCTGGTCACCAGTGTCCAAAACACAGTGAATGCTGGTCACCAGTGTCCAAAAACACAGTGAAAGCTGGTCACCAGTGTCCAAAACACAGCAAAGGCTGGTCACCAGTGTCCAAAACACAGTGAATGCTGGTCACCAGTGTCCAAAAACACAGTGAATGCTGGTCACCAGTGTCCAAAACACAGCAAAGGCTGGTCACCAGTGTCCAAAAATACAGCGAAGGCTGGTCACCAGTGTCCAAAACACAGTGAAGGCTGGTCACCAGTGTCCAAAACACAGTGAAGGCTGGTTACCAGTGTCCAAAAACACAGCGAAGGCTGGTCACCAGTGTCCAAAACACAGTGAATGCTGGTCACCAGTGTCCAAAAACACAGTGAAGGCTGGTCACCAGTGTCCAAAACACAGCAAAGGCTGGTCACCAGTGTCCAAAAATACAGTGAATGCTGGTCACCAGTGTCCAAAAACACAGTGAAGGCTGGTCACCAGTGTCCAAAAACACAGTGAAGGCTGGTCACCAGTGTCCAAAAATACAGCGAAGGCTGGTCACCACCTGGAACTGGTAGGTTCACTAGACCTTATTCATGATTACCTTGTGTGTAAAGGTGGTGGAATCATGAGAGAATTAAGTCAATGTGAAAACAGGGCCTCTCTGGTAAACACACCTTTATATATTTGATCTCCACCTCGAACTAATAGCAGGTTGAATAGCATGCTGTTCTCATGCTTAAGTTCCAGGTCAGAATGCGCGTGGAGAGAAAAGTGCATAAATTACGTTCCATTTACACACGCTTAACTCAAGTCCGAATCCCCCCCAACGTGTCTCAGAGTAGGAGTGCTGATCTAGGATGACAGAGGGTCCCCTTGTCCATGTAATTAACAGATTCACTCAGGTCCGAATCCCCCCCAACATGTCTCAGAGTAGGAGTGCTGATCTAGGATGACAGAGGGTCCCCTTGTCCATGTAATTAACAGATTCACTCAGGTCCGAATCCCCCCCAACGTGTCTCAGAGTAGGAGTGCTGATCTAGGATGACAGAGGGTCCCCTTGTCCATGTAATTAACAGATTCACTCAGGTCCGAATCCCCCCCAACGTGTCTCAGAGTAGGAGTACTGATCTAGGATGACAGAGGGTCCCCTTGTCCATGTAATTAACAGATTCAGCACTGCTCAGCACTTAGGAAAGGTCCCCTTGATTGAGTTCCCTTGATTAAGTCCCATTGATTGCGTCCCCTTGATTGAGTCCCCTTGATTGAGTCCCCTTGATTAAGTTCCCTTGATTGAGTCCCCTTGATTAAGTCCCCTTGATTAAGTCCCCTTGATTGAGTCCCCTTGATTGAGTCCCCTTGATTAAGTCCCCTTGATTGAGTCCCCTTGATTAAGTCCCCTTGATTAAGTCCCCTTGATTAAGTCCCCTTGATTAAGTTCCCTGTTTGCGTCACCTGATTGCGTCCCCTGATTAACTCCCCTTGATTGAGTCCCCTTGATTAAGTCCCCTTGATTAAGTCCCCTTGATTAAGTCCCCTTGATTAAGTCCCCTTGATTAAGTCCCCCAGACAGGAGCCGCCAGAGCCGCCCGCCAGACAGGAGCCGCCAGAGCCGCCCGCCAGACAGGAGCCGCCAGAGCCGCCCGCCAGACAGGAGCCGCCAGAGCCGCCCGCCAGACAGGAGCTGCCAGAGCCGTCAGTCAGCCAGGACCGGCCAGAGCCGTCAGTCAGCCAGGACCTGCCAGAGCCGTCAGTCAGCCATGACCTGCCAGAGCCATCAGTCAGCCATGACTTGCCAGAGCCGTCAGTCAGTCCGGAGCTGCCCCTCAGTCCGGAGCTGCCCCTCAGTCCAGTGGGGCCATTTAGGAGGGTCGCCGTTCCTAGGAGGCCACAGAAGTGGACTAAAACTATGGTGGAGGGGGGGCCACGTCCAGCGCCAGAGCCGCCACCGCGGACAGATGCCCAACCAGACCCTCCCCTATAGGTTCAGGTTTTGCGGCCGGAGTCCGCACCTTGGGGGGGGGGGGGGGGGGGGGTACTGTCACGTTCTGACCTTTATTTCCCTTTGTTTTGTCTTTAGTTAGTATGGTCAGGGCGTGAGTTGGGGTGGGCAGTTCTATGTTGTCTGTTTCTATGTGGGGTTTTCTAGTTTGGCCTGACATGGTTCTCAATCAGAGGCAGGTGTTTTGTGTTGTCTCTGATTGGGAACCATATTTAGGTAGTCTGTTTTGTATTGTGGGTTGTGGGTTATTTTCTATGTCATTACGTAAGTTGCCTGTGTCTGCACTTGTCGTAGTATAGCTTCACGTTCGTTCGTTTGTTGTTTTGTTAGTTTGTCAAGTGTTCTTCGTTTCGTCTTCGTTAAATAAATTCAAGTATGTATTCAAACCACGCTGCGCTTTGGTCCGATCCTTGCTCCTCCTCAGACGAGGAGGATTACGATGTTCGTGACATAGAACCACAACCATCTGGCATAGCCAGATCAGGACCTAACATAAGGACAACTCAGAGTATGCTATTCTGTTCTTCTGAAATAGACTCAATTTTCTGTAGACCTGTCTAAAAATAAATAATAGATTTATTGTGAACGTGATATATCTATATTTATTAGACTTCTTAAAATTATGTTCCAAAGGTCTGCATCAGTGTGGAAGCCAAGTGTGGAAGCCAAGTGTGGAAGCCAAGAGATGCTAAATGTACAACATACCCTCACCGCGCCACAACCCTAGTGGTGACATGGTGAGAGCTCCACCTTAACCTCTGATAAGCAGCAAGCCTATCAGAGTGTATCTCACCACTCATTTTTCAATCAAGTAACAATTATTCTTTCATATGTTTACTCTTTTTCTAATACATCTATAGTTTTTTTTATTGTGCTTTAAAATCTGTTTAAGATAACATTGAATACTGTAGAATCAGCTTGGAGATATCGCCCTGCTTCACACAAAACCCTTTCTCCTTGGTACACTACATGACCCAAAGTATGTGTACCTACTTGTCAAACATCTCATTCCAAAATCACGGGCATTAATATGAAGTTGGTCCCCCCTCTTTGTTACTATAACAGCCTCCACTCTTCTGGGAAGGCTTTGCACAAGATGTTGGAACATTGCTGTGGGGGGACTTCCTTCCATGCAGCCACAAGAGCATTCGTGAGGTCGGGCACTGATGTAGCAGAAACTCAATGTTGTCAGGACAACCGTTTAAATACACATTACATTATGCTGAAGGAGAACTAGTCTATTTTCCACAAGAGATTTCATCAGATTAGACATGGTAGTAAAAGTGCTACGGTAAGTGAAGGCACCAATGCCAGGTGTTGGCGGTGCCAGGTGTTGGCAGTGCCAGGTGTTGGCTTGGCAGTGCCAGGTGTTGGCAGTGCCAGTCATGTGGGTGTTCACTTCAAACCACCAGGAATGCTAGACAGGTGGGGTAGACGCTTGGTAGTTCTTGCGGTCAGGAACACAGCTTCTGAGTCCATAAACTGTCTCTCTCTCTATTTTCCCATGAATCCACAAATCTATACCATACCATTCAAACCCTCCTCAAATAACCAAAGCACAAACACAGGAAAATGTTTAAATTTAAAACTAGAAAGTAAATAACACACAATTATCTATAAACCTGGCAGAGCTGTTGGGAAATGTAGGTAACACACACACACACACACACACACACACGTTGGCTAAGAGCGTGCCACCTCACAGTTTGGACGTACTGTTAATGAACCAACTGTACGGAGAATGTTGATAAGACTTGATTGTGTTGACAAATGGCATCAGTAAGTC
Organism: Salvelinus namaycush; assembly: GCF_016432855.1. NCBI lineage: Eukaryota > Metazoa > Chordata > Actinopteri > Salmoniformes > Salmonidae > Salvelinus > Salvelinus namaycush. The sequence continues at coordinate 48,886,551 of NC_052327.1, read as the reverse complement.
AGCAGCACCCTTTGTGTACACTAAGAGAACGATGTCTGTATCACGCCAGAGGGAGATGTGCAAACGGGGACTTCAACTGTAATTCCTTTTGTGCAGAGAAAAGAGCCTTATCGACTGTACCACAAAAGCCAGGGCCCCTTGCATCTGATAACCTTTATACGCTACTGGGCCAAACCGAGCCGAGCTGTACTGGGCCAAGCCTGGTTCTCATAGTGGCTGTCACCGTGCTGGAATGTGAAAGGAAACTACCTGAACCAGAAGAATGTTCTAGAATATGCTCTAGAATGTAAAATAGTGCACTACATAGGGAATAGGGTTCTGTAGGGCTCTGGTCTAAAGTAGTGCACTATATAGGGAATAGGGTTCTATAAGGCCCTGGTCTAAAGTAGTGCACTATCTAGGGAATAGGGTTCCATTTTGGATGGTTGGTAATAATGAAATATACGTGTAGTGTACCAAGGAAAAAGGGTTTGTTGTGAAGTAGGGCGATATCTTCAGCTGATTCTACAGTATTCAATGTTATCTTAAATAGATTTTAAAGCACAATAAAAAAAAAACTTATACATGCATTACAAGAAGAGTAAATACACATGAAAGAATAATTATTATTTGATTTAAAAGTGAGTTGTGAGATAACCTCTGATAGGAGCCAAGCCTAAGATCAGCGTCAGCTGGAGTAAAGCTCCTCGTCGTTGGACTCTGGAGCAGTGGAAATGCCTTCTCTGAAGTGATGAATCACGCTTCGCCATCTGGCAGTCTGACGGACAAATCTGGGTTTGGAGGATGCCAGGAGAACGTTACCTGACCATGCATAGTGCCAACTGTAAAGTTTGGTGGAGGAGGAATAATGGCCTTCGTGTTGTTTTTCATGGTTTGTTCACAGGTGCATTGTCATGCTGAAACAGGAAAGGGCCTTCCCCAAACTGTTTCCACAAAGTTGGAAGCACAGAATCGTCTAGAATGTCATTGTATGCTGTAGCGTAATTAAGATTTCCCCTTCACTAGAACTAAGGAGCCTATCACAAACAAGGTTCATACAGAAATGGTTTGTCGAGATCGGTGTGGAAGAATTTGACTGGCCTGCTCAGAGCCCTGACCTCAACCCCATCGAACACCTTTGGGATGAATTGGAACGCCGACTGCGAGCCAGGCCTAATCGCCCAACATCAGTGCCTGATCTCACTAATGCTCTTGTGGCTGAATGGAAGCAAGTCCCCACTGTTATAACAGCAAAAGGGGGGCCAACTCCATATTAATGCCCATGATTCTCATCGACAGGGCTGTAGTGGAGCAGGTTGAGAACTTCATGTTCCTTGGTGTCCACATCCCCAACAAACTATCATGGTCCAAGCACACCAAGACAGTCGTGAAGCGGGCAAGACAAAACCTATTCCCCCTCAGGAGACTGAAACGATTTGGCATGGGTCCTCAGATCCTCAAAAAGTTCTACAGCTGCACCATCGAGAGCATCCTGACTGGTTGCATCTCTGCCTGGTATAGTAACCGCTCGGCCTCCGGCCGCAAGGCACTACAGTGGGTAATGCGAACGGCCTAGTACATCACTGAGGCCAAGCTTCATGCCATCCAGGACCTCTATACCAGGCGGTGGAAGGCCCTAAAAATTGTCAAAGACTCCAGCCACTCTAGTCATAGACTGTTCTCTCTGCTACCGCACGGCAAGCGGTACCGGAGCACCAAGTCTAGGACCAAGAGGCTTCTAAACAGCGTCTACCCCCAAGCCATAAGACTCCTGAACATCTAATCAAATGGCTACCCAGACAATTTGCATCCCCCCCCCCCCCCTCTGCTACTCTGTGTTATTATCTATGCACAAGTCACTTTAATAACTCTACCTACATGTACATATTACCTCAACTAACCGGTCCCCCGCACATTGACTCTGTACCGGTACCTTCTGTATATAGCCTCACTATCGTTATTTTACTGCTGCTCTTTAATTATGTGTTACTTTTATTTCTTATTATTATTCCCCCAAAAATGTAACTGCATTGTTGATTAAGGGGCTTCGTAAGGAAGCATTTCACTGTAAGGTCTACTACACCTGTTGTATTCAGCATTTCACTGTGAGGTCTACTACACCTGTTGTATTCAGCATTTCACTGTGAGGTCTACTACACCTGTTGTATTCAGCATTTCACTGTAAGGTCTACTACACCTGTTGTATTCAGGATTTCACTGTGAGGTCTACTACACCTGTTGTATTCAGCATTTCACTGTAAGGTCTACTACACCTGTTGTATTCAGCATTTCACTGTCAGGTCTACTACACCTGTTGTATTCAGCATTTCACTGTAAGGTCTACTACACCTGTTGTAATCAGCATTTCACTGTGAGGTCTACTACACCTGTTGTATTCAGCATTTCACTGTGAGGTCTACTACACCTGTTGTATTCAGCATTTCACTGTAAGGTCTACTACACCTGTTGTAATCAGCATTTCACTGTAAGGTCTACACCTTTTAAATTCAGCATTTCACTGTAAGGTCTACTACACCTGTTGTATTCAGCATTTCACTGTGAGGTCTACTACACCTGTTGTATTCAGCATTTCACTGTGAGGTCTACTACACCTTTTAAATTCAGCATTTCACTGTAAGGTCTACTGCACCTGTTGTATTCGTGCGCATGTGACAAATAACAATTTGATTCGATTTTTTAAATTTGTTTTCGATTTTGGAACGACTAGGAAACAAGGTGGCGTTCCAGTAAGAAGCGTGATAACGTCTACAATCTCTCAAAAGAGCAAACAAAAGTCAAAAGAATAATTGTCTTTTGATTTCGAAATGAGTCAATGTGAGATATGAAAAGATTACTGGAGCTTTCCTCATAGTGTTAAGGAGGGTTTTACCAGAAGGTGTCTGCCCTAATTCTGTGGATTCAAGTGCACACAAGCACGTATGACCGTAAGTCGCTTTATATAAAAGCGTCTGCTAAGTGACGTATACGTATACAATATATTGCATTATGTGATGAAGTAAACCCATGAAATGATTGTCTAATATCAGATGTTTCCATTCAAGGTCCCATACATATAATTCCATGTTCTTTTGTCCAATGTTAAATATAACAAATTTAAAGGTATTATATCGCTATTATAGTAACACATACAGTCAGTTTGTTTTGACCAGGCCTCTGGGATTGTGAGAGCTGTTCAGTTTGTATTGGCCAGGCCTCTGGGATTGTGAGGCTGTTCAGTTTGTATTGGCCAGGCCTCTGGGATTGTGAGGCTGTTCAGTTTGTATTGGCCAGGCCTCTGGGATTGAGAGCTGTTCAGTTTGTATTGGCCAGGCCTCTGGGATTGTGAGGCTGTTCAGTTTGTATTGGCCAGGCCTCTGGGATTGTGAGAGTTGTTCAGTTTGTATTGGCCAGGCCTCTGGGATTGTGAGGCTGTTCAGTTTGTATTGGCCAGGCCTCTGGGATTGAGAGCTGTTCAGTTTGTATTGGTCAGGCCTCTGGGATTGTGAGGCTGTTCAGTTTGTATTGGCCAGGCCTCTGGGATTGTGAGGCTGTTCAGTTCAGTTCAATACACCTTTATTGATTGTCTTAGAGCTCATGCGTCGCTCTCAAAACACACTGAAAAGACAGTTGGTCCTAATTTTCTCCCTACGGTATACTCTATACATGCATTATAGTATATTACAGTATATACTGTTTGCAGATCTGAAGAGAGGATTGACGCACCGGTACGTCAATTTAGGTTAAAAAAAAAATGAGTAGACGCTTTTTTATCTAAAGCGACTTACGGTCATACGTGCTTGTGTGCACTTGAATCCACAGAATTAGGGCAGACACCTTCCGGTAAAACCCTCCGTAACACTGCTACTCTAACTTCCGCGATGCATACAAGGCCCTCCCCCACCCTCCCTTCGGTAAATCCGACCATGACTCCATTTTGCCCCTCACTTCCTATAGGCAGAAACTCAAACAGGATGTACCCGTGACAAGAACCATTCAACGCTGGTCTGACCAATCGGAATCCAAGCTTCAAGATTGTTTTGATGAGATGATGAGATGTTGTACCCACTGTGACTATTAAAACCTACCCTAACCAGAAACCGTGGATGGATGGCAGCATTCTCGCAAAACATCACATTTAACCACGGCAAGGTGACTGGGAATATGGCTGAATATAAACAGTGTAGTTATTCCCTCCGCAAGGCAATCAAACAAACGAAATGTCGGAATAGGGACAAAGTGGAGTCGCAAGTCAACGGCTCAGACACGAGACGTATGTGGCAGGGTCTACAGGCAATTACGGACTACAAAAAGAAAACCAGCCCCTTCACGGACACCGACGTCTTGCTTCCAGACAAACTAAACACCTTCTTTGCCGGCTTTAAGGATAGTACAGTGCCACCGACGCGGCTCGCTACCAAGGACTGCAGCCCCCCCTCTCCTTCTCCGTGGCCGATGTGAGTAAGACATTTAAACGTGTTAACCCTCGCAAGGCTGCTGGCCCAGACATCATCCCTAGCCGCGTCCTCAGAGCATGTGCAGACCAGCTGGCTGGTGTGTTTACTGACATATTTAATCACTCCCTATCCCAGTCTGCTGTCCCCACATGCGTCAAGAGGGCCACCCTTGTTCCTGTACCCAAGAAGGCAAAGAAAACTGAAATAAATTACTACGGCTCCGTAGCACTCACTTCTGTCATCATGAAGTGCTTTGAGAGACTAGTCAAGGATCATATCACCTCCACCTTATCTGCCACTCTAGACCCACTTCAGTTTGCATACCGCCCTAACAGGTTCACAGACGATGCAATCGCCATCACACTGCATAGTGCCCTATCCCATCTGGACAACAGGAATACCTACGTATGTGAGAATGCTGTTCTTTGACTACAGCTCAGCATTCAACACCATAGTACCCTCCAAGCTCATCAGTAAGCTTGAGGCCATGACTGCGTGGCCATGCACGCCTCCAACTCAATTATCAAGTTTGCAGTCGACACAACAGTAGTGGGCTTGATTACCAACAAAGATGAGACGGCCTACAGGGTGAGGACACTCAGAGAGTGGTGTCAGGAAAACAACCTCTCACTCAATGTCAACAAAATGAAGTAGGTGATCGTGGACTTCAGGAAACAGCAGAGGGAGCACCCCCCATCCACATCGACAGGACAGCAGTGGAGAAAGTGGAAAGTTTTAAGTTCCTCGGCGTACACATCACTGACAAACTGAAATGGTCCACCCACACAGACAGTATGGTGAAGAAGGCGCAACAGAGCCTCTTCAACCTCAGGAGGCTGAAGAAATTTGGCTTGTCACCTAAAACCCTCACAAACTTTTACAAATGCACAATTGAGAGCATCCTGTCGGGCTATATCGCTTTCCTGGTACGGCAACTGCACCGCCCTCAACCGCAAGGCTCTCCAGAGGGTGGTGCGGTCTGCATCACCGGGAGCAAACTATCTGCCCTCCGTGACACCTACACCACCCGATGTCACAGGAAGGCCAAAAAGATAATCAAGGACAACAACCACCCGAGTCACTGCCTGTTCACCCCGCTACCATCCAGAAGGCGAGGTCAGTACAGGTGCATCAAAGCTGGGATCGAGAGACTGAAAAATAGCTTCTATCTCAAGGCCATCAGACTGTTAAACAGCCATCACTAACACAGAGAGTGTAACGACTTTCGTTGGTGGAAGGAGAGGAGGACCAAAATGCAGCGTGGTACGTATCCATAATATACTTTTAATGAGAATGAATACAAAATACAAAAAGAACAAGAGAATCAAAATGAAAACCGAAACAGTCCCGAATGGTGAAAACACTAAAACGGAGAACAACAACCCACAACCCATAGTGGGAAAACAGGCTACCTAAGTATGATTCTCAATCAGAGACAACGATCGACACCTGCCTCTGATTGAGAACCATACTAGGCCAAACACATAGAAATATAACCACAGAACAAAAACATAGAAAAAACAACATAGAATGCCCACCCCAACTCACACCCTGACCAAACTAAAATAAAGACATAAAAAAGGAACTAAGGTCAGAACGTGACAGAGAGGCTGCTGCCTACATACAAACTTAATCATTGGCCGCTAATAAATGGATCACTAGTCACTTTAAATAACACCACTTTAATAGTGTTTACGTATCTTACATTACTCATCTCATATGTATATACTGTATTCTATACCATCTACTGCATCTTGCCTATGCCGCTCGGTCATCGCTCATCCATATATTTATATGTACATGTGATTTTTCCATACCTTTAGATTTGTGTGAATCAAATCAAATCAAATGTTATTTGTCACATGCGCTGAATACAACAGGTGTAGTAGACCTCACAGTGAAATGCTGAATACAACAGGTGTAGTAGACCTCACAGTGAAATGCTGAATACAACAGGTGTAGTAGACCTTACAGTGAAATGCTGAATACAACAGGTGTAGTAGACCTTACAGTGAAATGCTGAATACAACAGGTGTAGTAGACCTTACAGTGAAATGCTGAATACAACAGGTGTAGTAGACCTCACAGTGAAATGCTGAATACAACAGGTGTAGTAGACCTGACAGTGAAATGCTGAATACAACAGGTGTAGTAGACCTTACAGTGAAATGCTGAATACAACAGGTGTAGTAGACCTGACAGTGAAATGCTGAATACAACAGGTGTAGTAGACCTGACAGTGAAATGCTGAATACAACAGGTGTAGTAGACCTTACAGTGAAATGCTGAATACAACAGGTGTAGTAGACCTAACAGTGAAATGCTGAATACAACAGGTGTAGACCTTACAGTGAAATGCTGAATACAACAGGTGTAGTAGACCTTACAGTGAAATGCTGAATACAACAGGTGTAGTAGACCTTACAGTGAAATGCTGAATACAACAGGTGTAGTAGACCTGACAGTGAAATGCTGAATACAACAGGTGTAGTAGACCTGACAGTGAAATGCTGAATACAACAGGTGTAGTAGACCTTACAGTGAAATGCTGAATACAACAGGTGTAGACCTTACAGTGAAATGCTGAATACAACAGGTGTAGTAGACCTCACAGTGAAATGCTGAATACAACAGGTGTAGACCTTACAGTGAAATGCTGAATACAACAGGTGTAGTAGACCTCACAGTGAAATGCTGAATACAACAGGTGTAGTAGACCTTACAGTGAAATGCTGAATACAACAGGTGTAGTAGACCTGACAGTGAAATGCTGAATACAACAGGTGTAGTAGACCTGACAGTGAAATGCTGAATACAACAGGTGTAGTAGACCTTACAGTGAAATGCTGAATACAACAGGTGTAGACCTTACAGTGAAATGCTGAATACAACAGGTGTAGTAGACCTCACAGTGAAATGCTGAATACAACAGGTGTAGACCTTACAGTGAAATGCTGAATACAACAGGTGTAGTAGACCTTACAGTGAAATGCTGAATACAACAGGTGTAGTAGACCTGACAGTGAAATGCTGAATACAACAGGTGTAGTAGACCTGACAGTGAAATGCTGAATTTAAAAGGTGTAGTAGACCTAACAGTGAAATGCTGAATACAACAGGTGTAGTAGACCTCACAGTGAAATGCTGAATACAACAGGTGTAGTAGACCTGACAGTGAAATGCTGAATACAACAGGTGTAGTAGACCTTACAGTGAAATGCTGAATACAACAGGTGTAGTAGACCTGACAGTGAAATGCTGAATACAACAGGTGTAGTAGACCTGACAGTGAAATGCTGAATACAACAGGTGTAGTAGACCTTACAGTGAAATGCTGAATACAACAGGTGTAGTAGACCTAACAGTGAAATGCTGAATACAACAGGTGTAGACCTTACAGTGAAATGCTGAATACAACAGGTGTAGTAGACCTTACAGTGAAATGCTGAATACAACAGGTGTAGTAGACCTTACAGTGAAATGCTGAATACAACAGGTGTAGTAGACCTGACAGTGAAATGCTGAATACAACAGGTGTAGTAGACCTGACAGTGAAATGCTGAATACAACAGGTGTAGTAGACCTTACAGTGAAATGCTGAATACAACAGGTGTAGACCTTACAGTGAAATGCTGAATACAACAGGTGTAGTAGACCTCACAGTGAAATGCTGAATACAACAGGTGTAGACCTTACAGTGAAATGCTGAATACAACAGGTGTAGTAGACCTCACAGTGAAATGCTGAATACAACAGGTGTAGTAGACCTTACAGTGAAATGCTGAATACAACAGGTGTAGTAGACCTGACAGTGAAATGCTGAATACAACAGGTGTAGTAGACCTGACAGTGAAATGCTGAATACAACAGGTGTAGTAGACCTTACAGTGAAATGCTGAATACAACAGGTGTAGACCTTACAGTGAAATGCTGAATACAACAGGTGTAGTAGACCTCACAGTGAAATGCTGAATACAACAGGTGTAGTAGACCTTACAGTGAAATGCTGAATACAACAGGTGTAGTAGACCTAACAGTGAAATGCTGAATACAACAGGTGTAGACCTTACAGTGAAATGCTGAATACAACAGGTGTAGACCTTACAGTGAAATGCTGAATACAACAGGTGTAGTAGACCTTACAGTGAAATGCTGAATACAACAGGTGTAGTAGACCTTACAGTGAAATGCTGAATACAACAGGTGTAGTAGACCTGACAGTGAAATGCTGAATACAACAGGTGTAGTAGACCTGACAGTGAAATGCTGAATACAACAGGTGTAGTAGACCTTACAGTGAAATGCTGAATACAACAGGTGTAGTAGACCTAACAGTGAAATGCTGAATACAACAGGTGTAGACCTTACAGTGAAATGCTGAATACAACAGGTGTAGACCTTACAGTGAAATGCTGAATACAACAGGTGTAGTAGACCTTACAGTGAAATGCTGAATACAACAGGTGTAGTAGACCTTACAGTGAAATGCTGAATACAACAGGTGTAGTAGACCTGACAGTGAAATGCTGAATACAACAGGTGTAGTAGACCTGACAGTGAAATGCTGAATACAACAGGTGTAGTAGACCTTACAGTGAAATGCTGAATACAACAGGTGTAGTAGACCTGACAGTGAAATGCTGAATACAACAGGTGTAGTAGACCTAACAGTGAAATGCTGAATACAACAGGTGTAGTAGACCTTACAGTGAAATGCTGAATACAACAGGTGTAGTAGACCTCACAGTGAAATGCTGAATACAACAGGTGTAGTAGACCTTACAGTGAAATGCTGAATACAACAGGTGTAGTAGACCTCACAGCGAAATGCTGAATACAACAGGTGTAGTAGACCTCACAGTGAAATGCTGAATACAACAGGTGTAGTAGACCTGACAGTGAAATGCTGAATACAACAGGTGTAGTAGACCTTACAGTGAAATGCTGAATACAACAGGTGTAGTAGACCTGACAGTGAAATGCTGAATACAACAGGTGTAGTAGACCTGACAGTGAAATGCTGAATACAACAGGTGTAGTAGACCTTACAGTGAAATGCTGAATACAACAGGTGTAGTAGACCTAACAGTGAAATGCTGAATACAACAGGTGTAGTAGACCTGACAGTGAAATGCTGAATACAACAGGTGTAGTAGACCTGACAGTGAAATGCTGAATACAACAGGTGTAGTAGACCTCACAGTGAAATGCTGAATACAACAGGTATAGTAGACCTTACAGTGAAATGCTGAATACAACAGGTGTAGTAGACCTTACAGTGAAATGCTGAATACAACAGGTGTAGTAGACCTTACAGTGAAATGCTGAATACAACAGGTGTAGTAGACCTGACAGTGAAATGCTGAATACAACAGGTGTAGTAGACCTTACAGTGAAATGCTGAATACAACAGGTGTAGTAGACCTGACAGTGAAATGCTGAATACAACAGGTGTAGTAGACCTCACAGTGAAATGCTGAATACAACAGGTGTAGTAGACCTTACAGTGAAATGCTGAATACAACAGGTGTAGTAGACCTTACAGTGAAATGCTGAATACAACAGGTGTAGTAGACCTCACAGTGAAATCCTGAATACAACAGGTGTAGTAGACCTTACAGTGAAATGCTGAATACAACAGGTGTAGTAGACCTCACAGTGAAATGCTGAATACAACAGGTGTAGTAGACCTCACAGTGAAATGCTGAATACAACAGGTGTAGTAGACCTAACAGTGAAATGTTTACTTATGTCAGGTAGTTGTTGTGGAATTGTTAGATTACTTGTTAGATATTACTGAACTAGAAGCACAAGCATTTCGCTACACTCGCATTAACATCTGCTAACCGTGTGTATGTGACCAATAACATTTGATTTGATTTGATCTCCTGCATTATTTTCATATCTCACATGACTCATTGCTAAATCAAAAGACAATTATTCTTTTTGACGTGTTTGCTCTTTTGTAATACAACTTTTGTTATTTTTTGAGCTCACACACCGATTGACATGTCTTTAGGGACAGAGAGATTGTAGATGTCACACTCTTTTACTGATGAAGGGAAAAGGAAACCGCACACTGCTCCTTGATAGTATCACTGATATTTAATAAGCTTTATGTATCGGCCTCACGGCCTTCGTCAGAGCTTTTGTGCTAAAAAAATTTTTTTGCACCCTTATGTAGACCTAGTCCCACCCTCATCCGTTCCACACATCGTAGGGGGTTGGAGGCAAAGGAAAAACAAACAAGTGCTACCAAATATAACAATATACATATCATAAATATTACAAAAGGGTATAAATAAGGCGTATTGAACACGTCTGTAAAACCTCAATGAGGACATAGCAAGTTTTCATTAATCTTTGGGTACATCGTACGAAAAACAGCAGAGTAATCTGAAATAGGGGCATAATTCATGTTCAAATTCACAACATAACATACATAGGCATTTCATCATTAAGTCCTTTAGGAAATAATGTCTGGAGGGTGAAAATCCCCAAAAACATTGTCTTTTACTCAGTGTATTATTAATATCTCCTCCCCTGTCTGATATCTTAACTTTCTCTATGCCACAAAATCTAAAGGTAGAAATGTCACGCTTCAGGTCATTGAAATGCTCTTTTTACTGGAAAGCCACCTACGCTGTGTCCTCAGTGTGTCTTTCTACAGCCACACCACCTTGCTTCCTACGCTGTGTCCTCAGTGTGTCTTTCTACAGCCACACCACCTTGCTTCCTACGCTGTGTCCTCGGTGTGTCTTTCTACAGCCACACCACCTTGCTTCCTACGCTGTGTCCTCAGTGTGTCTTTCTACAGCCACACCACCTTGCTTCCTACGCTGTGTCCTCAGTGTGTCTTTCTACAGCCACACCACCTTGCTTCCTACGCTGTGTCCTCAGTGTGTCTTTCTACAGCCACACCACCTTGCTTCCTACGCTGTGTCCTCAGTGTGTCTTTCTACAGCCACACCACCTTGCTTCCTACGCTGTGTCCTCAGTGTGTCTTTCTACAGCCACACCACCTTGCTTCCTACGCTGTGTCCTCAGTGTGTCTTTCTACAGCCACACCACCTTGCTTCCTACGCTGTGTCCTCAGTGTGTCTTTCTACAGCCACACCACCTTGCTTCCTACGCTGTGTCCTCAGTGTGTCTTTCTACAGCCACACCACCTTGCTTCCTACGCTGTGTCCTCAGTGTGTCTTTCTACAGCCACACCACCTTGCTTCCTACGCTGTGTCCTCAGTGTGTCTTTCTACAGCCACACCACCTTGCTTCCTACGCTGTGTCCTCAGTGTGTCTTTCTACAGCCACACCACCTTGCTTCCTACGCTGTGTCCTCAGTGTGTCTTTCTACAGCCACACCATCTTGCTTCCTACTCTTGTGTGTCAGTGTGATATCTTCAAATACACTACATGACCAAAAGTATGTGGACACCTAATTGTGGGACATCAGACATCGTCCTCTTAGTGTACACAAAGGGTGCTGCTGACTTACTGATGCCATTTGTCAACACAATCAACTCTTATCAACATTCTCCGTAAGGTTTGGTTCATTTCAGTTTTATTGTTTCTGAACATGATTAATGTGGTTTTAGCTGAAGCAGCCTGTTTGCAGGCTGAGCTTTGGAAAATCTGCAGTAGACTAACAGTATGTTCAAACTGTTAGGTGGCACGCTCTTTAGCCAACATGAAAGAAGGAGGACTATGCATGGGACAAGAACATGTGGATCATAGGTGTCTGTTAGCCAACCCGTGTGATGGTGCTGTCTGCTCTTTAGCCAACCCGTGTGATGGTTCTGTCTGCCCTTTAGCCAACCCGTGTGATGGTGCTGTCTGCTCTTTAGCCAACCCGTGTGATGGTTCTGTCTGCTCTTTAGCCAACCCGTGTGATGGTTCTGTCTGCTCTTTAGCCAACACGTGTGATGGTGTTGTCTGCTCTTTAGCCAACCCGTGTGATGGTTCTGTCTGCTCTTTAGCCAACCCGTGTGATGGTGCTGTCTGCTCTTTAGCCAACCCATGTGATGGTGCTGTCTGCTCTTTAGCCAACCCGTGTGATGGTGTTGTCTGCTCTTTAGCCAACCCGTGTGATGGTGCTGTCTGCCCTTTAGCCAACCCGTGTGATGGTGCTGTCTGCCCTTTAGCCAACACGTGTGATGGTGTTGTCTGCTCTTTAGCCAACCCGTGTGATGGTGTTGTCTGCTCTTTAGCCAACACGTGTGATGGTGCTGTCTGCTCTTTAGCCAACCCATGTGATGGTGTTGTCTGCTCTTTAGCCAACACGTATGATGGTGTTGTCTGCTATTTAGCCAACCCGTGTGATGGTGTTGTCTGCTCTTTAGCCAACCCGTGTGATGGTGCTGTCTGCCCTTTAGCCAACCCGTGTGATGGTGCTGTCTGCCCTTTAGCCAACCCGTGTGATGGTGCTGTCTGCCCTTTAGCCAACCCGTGTGATGGTGTTGTCTGCTCTTTAGCCAACCCGTGTGATGGTGTTGTCTGCTATTTAGCCAACACGTGTGATGGAGTTGTCTGCTCTTTAGCCAACACGTGTGATGGAGTTGTCTGCTCTTTAGCCAACACGTGTGATGGTGTTGTCTGCTCTTTAGCCAACACATGTGATGGAGCTGTCTGCTCTTTAGCCAACCCGTGTGATGGTGTTGTCTGCTCTTTAGCCAACACATGTGATGGTGTTGTCTGCTCTTTAGCCAACACGAAAGAAGGAGGTAGATGCATGGGACAACTTGACAAGAACATGTGTATCATAGGTGTGTGTGTGTGTGTGTGTGTGTGTGTGTGTGTGTGTGTGTGTGTGTGTGTGTGTGTGTGTGTGTGTGTGTGTGTGTGTGTGTGTGTGTGTGTGTGTGTGTGTGTGTGTGTGTGTGTGTGTCTTACCTAAATTTCCCAACAGCTCTGCCAGGTTTATAGATAATTGTGTGTTATTTTCTTTCTAATTTTAAATTTAAACATTTTCCTGTGTTTGTGCTTTGGTTATTTGAGGAGGGTTTGAATGGTATGGTATAGATTTGTGGATTCATGGGAAAATAGAGAGAGAGACAGTTTATGGACTCAGAAGCTGTGTTCCTGACCGCAAGAACTACCAAGCGTCTACCCCACCTGTCTAGCATTCCTGGTGGTTTGAAGTGAACACCCACATGACTGGCACTGCCAACACCTGGCACTGCCAAGCCAACACCTGGCACTGCCAACACCTGGTACTGCCAACACCTGGCACTGCCAACACCTGGTACTGCCAACACCTGGTACTGCCAACACCTGGTACTGCCAACACCTGGTACTGCCAACACCTGGCACTGCCAACACCTGGCACTGCCAACACATGGTACTGCCAACACCTGGTACTGCCAACACCTGCCAAGCCAACACCTGGCACTGCCAACACCTGGTACTGCCAACACCTGGCACTGCCAACACCTGGCACTGCCAACACCTGGCACTGCCAACACCTGGCATTGGTGCCTTCACTTACCGTAGCACTTTTACTACAATGTCTAATCTGATGAAATCTCTTGTGGCAAATAGACTAGTTCTCCTTCAGCATCATGTAATGTGTATTTAAACGGTTGTCCTGACAACATTGAGTTTGTGCTGTGTAATAATCAGCTGGCTAGAACAGATAACAGACACGCTGTCTTTCTTCACACCTGTACTAGTCAGCTGACCGTCTATTCAAACCAGTTCTACAGAGTAAGTGTCGTAAGACGCAAGCAAAGCAGTGTTACATGTAAGATGCAGTCTGTGATTTAATAAACACAAGTTCATATTGATGCAGTCTTGAAAGAGAAACGTATTTAAATTTTATTAGATTGTTGAATTACAATTTCGCAGATGCTGTGCATTTTTTTTTTTTTTTTACATAATACAGTATATACTGTCTTTTATTTTCACTTTAAATCATTTTGTGAATTATAAATCTAGTCTGAATGAATCATAAACTGTTCTTTCTAAAAAAATATTATTCCAACAGTCACTAATGTTGTGTATATATATATGTGTATATATATGTGTATATATATGTGTATATATATGTGTATAGCATTCTCCATCTCTGCTTGAGGGACAGAAATCCCGAGCAGTGCTGTTTTGTTGTACAGTCTTGTAGCAAGAGAAGACTTTACATTTAGAAGTAATAGAATATATACATCCGGCATCAAAATAATGCCAAGAAAGACAGAGATACCCACAGTAATTCTTATTTTCCCATAGTAACATGTGTTGTGTGTATTGTAATGCCTAGTAAGTCCCTAGTAAAGGGCAGAAATCCCTAGTAGTGCTGTACACGTTTAGAAGTTTTCATAGTGATGTATGAAATGTGTTTGGTCTCTCTTGTTCATCTGTTGGCAGCCCTTCTCTACGTTCTTAGTCAGACCAGGAGGACCACAGCTGAACACACCGATCTTACCCACCTGGAGAGAGGAGAGAGAGGGGTAGAGAGAGGAGAGAGGGGTAGAGAGAGGAGAGAGAGGGGTAGAGAGAGAGAGGGGTAGAGAGAGGAGAGAGAGGGGTAGAGAGAGAGCGAGAGGGGTAGAGAGAGGAGAGAGAGTCAGTGTGATATCTTCAAATACACTACATGACCAAAAGTATGTGGACACCTAATTGTGGGACATCAGACATCGTCCTCTTAGTGTACACAAAGGGTGCTGCTGACTTACTGATGCCATTTGTCAACACAATCAACTCTTATCAACATTCTCCGTAAGGTTTGGTTCATTTCAGTTTTATTGTTTCTGAACATGATTAATGTGGTTTTAGCTGAAGCAGCCTGTTTGCAGGCTGAGCTTTGGAAAATCTGCAGTAGACTAACAGTATGTTCAAACTGTTAGGTGGCACGCTCTTTAGCCAACATGAAAGAAGGAGGACTATGCATGGGACAAGAACATGTGGATCATAGGTGTCTGTTAGCCAACCCGTGTGATGGTGCTGTCTGCTCTTTAGCCAACCCGTGTGATGGTGTTGTCTGCTCTTTAGCCAACCCGTGTGATGGTGTTGTCTGCCCTTTAGCCAACCCGTGTGATGGTGTTGTCTGCTCTTTAGCCAACCCGTGTGATGGTGCTGTCTGCTCTTTAGCCAACCCGTGTGATGGTTCTGTCTGCTCTTTAGCCAACCCGTGTGATGGTGTTGTCTGCTCTTTAGCCAACCCGTGTGATGGTGCTGTCTGCTCTTTAGCCAACCCGTGTGATGGTGCTGTCTGCTCTTTAGCCAACCCATGTGATGGTGCTGTCTGCTCTTTAGCCAACCCGTGTGATGGTGCTGTCTGCTCTTTAGCCAACCCGTGTGATGGTGCTGTCTGCTCTTTAGCCAACCCATGTGATGGTGTTGTCTGCTCTTTAGCCAACACGTATGATGGTGTTGTCTGCTATTTAGCCAACCCGTGTGATGGTGTTGTCTGCTCTTTAGCCAACCCGTGTGATGGTGCTGTCTGCCCTTTAGCCAACCCGTGTGATGGTGCTGTCTGCCCTTTAGCCAACCCGTGTGATGGTGCTGTCTGCCCTTTAGCCAACCCGTGTGATGGTGTTGTCTGCTCTTTAGCCAACCCGTGTGATGGTGTTGTCTGCTATTTAGCCAACACGTGTGATGGAGTTGTCTGCTCTTTAGCCAACACGTGTGATGGAGTTGTCTGCTCTTTAGCCAACACGTGTGATGGTGTTGTCTGCTCTTTAGCCAACACGTGTGATGGAGCTGTCTGCTCTTTAGCCAACACATGTGATGGTGTTGTCTGCTCTTTAGCCAACCCGTGTGATGGTGTTGTCTGCTCTTTAGCCAACACATGTGATGGTGTTGTCTGCTCTTTAGCCAACACGAAAGAAGGAGGTAGATGCATGGGACAACTTGACAAGAACATGTGTATCATAGGTGTGTGTGTGTGTGTGTGTGTGTGTGTGTGTGTGTGTGTGTGTGTGTGTGTGTGTGTGTGTGTGTGTGTGTGTGTGTGTGTGTGTGTGTGTGTGTGTGTGTGTGTGTGTCTGTGTGTCTTACCTAAATTTCCCAACAGCTCTGCCAGGTTTATAGATAATTGTGTGTTATTTTCTTTCTAATTTTAAATTTAAACATTTTCCTGTGTTTGTGCTTTGGTTATTTGAGGAGGGTTTGAATGGTATGGTATAGATTTGTGGATTCATGGGAAAATAGAGAGAGAGACAGTTTATGGACTCAGAAGCTGTGTTCCTGACCGCAAGAACTACCAAGCGTCTACCCCACCTGTCTAGCATTCCTGGTGGTTTGAAGTGAACACCCACATGACTGGCACTGCCAACACCTGGCACTGCCAAGCCAACACCTGGCACTGCCAACACCTGGTACTGCCAACACCTGGCACTGCCAACACCTGGTACTGCCAACACCTGGTACTGCCAACACCTGGTACTGCCAACACCTGGTACTGCCAACACCTGGTACTGCCAACACCTGGCACTGCCAACACCTGGCACTGCCAACACCTGGTACTGCCAACACCTGGTACTGCCAACACCTGGCACTGCCAACACCTGGTACTGCCAACACCTGGTACTGCCAACACCTGGCACTGCCAACACATGGTACTGCCAACACCTGGTACTGCCAACACCTGCCAAGCCAACACCTGGCACTGCCAACACCTGGTACTGCCAACACCTGGCACTGCCAACACCTGGCACTGCCAACACCTGGCATTGGTGCCTTCACTTACCGTAGCACTTTTACTACAATGTCTAATCTGATGAAATCTCTTGTGGCAAATAGACTAGTTCTCCTTCAGCATCATGTAATGTGTATTTAAACGGTTGTCCTGACAACATTGAGTTTGTGCTGTGTAATAATCAGCTGGCTAGAACAGATAACAGACACGCTGTCTTTCTTCACACCTGTACTAGTCAGCTGACCGTCTATTCAAACCAGTTCTACAGAGTAAGTGTCGTAAGACGCAAGCAAAGCAGTGTTACATGTAAGATGCAGTCTGTGATTTAATAAACACAAGTTCATATTGATGCAGTCTTGAAAGAGAAACGTATTTAAATTTTATTAGATTGTTGAATTACAATTTCGCAGATGCTGTGCATTTTTTTTTTTTTTTTTACATAATACAGTATATACTGTCTTTTATTTTCACTTTAAATCATTTTGTAAATTATAAATCTAGTCTGAATGAATCATAAACTGTTCTTTCTAAAAAAATATTATTCCAACAGTCACTAATGTTGTGTATATATATATGTGTATATATATGTGTATATATATGTGTATAGCATTCTCCATCTCTGCTTGAGGGACAGAAATCCCGAGCAGTGCTGTTTTGTTGTACAGTCGTGTAGCAAGAGAAGACTTTACATTTAGAAGTAATAGAATATATACATCCGGCATCAAAATAATGCCAAGAAAGACAGAGATACCCACAGTAATTCTTATTTTCCCATAGTAACATGTGTTGTGTGTATTGTAATGCCTAGTAAGTCCCTAGTAAAGGGCAGAAATCCCTAGTAGTGCTGTACACGTTTAGAAGTTTTCATAGTGATGTATGAAATGTGTTTGGTCTCTCTTGTTCATCTGTTGGCAGCCCTTCTCTACGTTCTTAGTCAGACCAGGAGGACCACAGCTGAACACACCGATCTTACCCACCTGGAGAGAGGAGAGAGAGGGGTAGAGAGAGGAGAGAGGGGTAGAGAGAGGAGAGAGAGGGGTAGAGAGAGAGAGGGGTAGAGAGAGGAGAGAGAGGGGTAGAGAGAGAGCGAGAGGGGTAGAGAGAGGAGAGAGAGGGGTAGAGAGAGGGGTAGAGAGAGGAGAGAGAGGGGTAGAGAGAGAGAGAGAGGGGTAGAGAGAGGAGAGAGAGGGGTAGAGAGAGAGAGAGTAGAGAGAGAGAGAGTAGAGAGAGGGGTAGAGAGAGAGAGAGAGAGAGAGGGGTAGAGAGAGAGAGAGAGACAGAGAGAGGGGTAGAGAGAGAGAAAGAGGGGTAGAGAGAGAGAGAGAGAGGGGTAGAGAGAGAGAGAGGGGTAGAGAGAGAGAGAGAGAGGGGTAGAGAGAGAGAGAGAGAGAGAGAGAGAGAGGGGTAGAGAGAGAGAGGGGTAGAGAGAGAGAGAGAGAGGGGTAGAGAGGAGAGATAGGGGTAGAGAGAGAGAGGAGAGATAGGGGTAGAGAGAGAGGAGAGAGAGAGGAGAGAGAGAGGGGGAGAGAGAGGAGAGATAGGGGTAGAGAGAGAGAGAGGGGTAGAGAGAGAGAGAGGGGTAGAGAGAGAGAGAGAGGGGTAGAGAGAGAGAGAGGGGTAGAGAGAGAGAGAGAGGGGTAGAGAGAGAGAGAGGGGTAGAGAGAGAGAGAGGGGTAGAGAGAGAGAGGGGTAGAGAGGAGAGAGAGGGGTAGAGAGAGGAGAGAGAGGGTAGAGAGAGGAGAGAGAGGAGAGAGAGGGGTAGAGAGAGGAGAGAGAGGAGGAGAGAGAGGAGTAGAGAGAGGGGTATAGGGGCAAGAGAGAGAAAGAGATTGTGTGAGATACATCGTCAGTGTATGAGTATCTGTTATTAAAAAAAATAGTTGATGTTAGCATAATGACATTTTTATTGATAATTTGATTTACACAACATGCCTACCACTTTATTTTTTTCAAAGTCAATACTTTGTAGAGCCACTTTTTGCAGCAATTATAGCTGCAAGTCTCTTGAGGTATGTCTCTATAAGCTTGGCACATCTAGCCACTGGGATTTTTGCCCATTCTTCAAGGCAAAACTGCTCCAGCTCCTTCAAGTTGGATGGGTTCTGCTGGTGTACAGCAATCTTTAAGTCATACCACAGATTCTCAATTGGCTTGAGGTCTGGGCTTTGACTAGGCCATTGCAAGACATTTAAATGTTTCCCCTTAAACCACTCAAGTGTTGCTTTAGCAGTATGCTTAGGGTCATTGTCCTGCTGGAAGGTGAACCTCCGTCCCAGTCTCAAATCTCTGGAAGACTGAAACAGGTTTACCTCAAGAATGTCCTTGTATTTAGCCCCATCCATCAGTCCTTCAATTCTGACCAGTTTCCCAGTCCCTGCCGATGAAAAACATCCCACAGCTTGATGCTGTCACCAGCATGCTTCACTGTGGGGATAGTGCTCTCGGGGTGATGAGAGGTGTTGGGTTTGCGCCAGACATAGTGTTTTCCTTGATAGCCAAAAAAGCAACATTTTAGAGTACCTTCTTCCATATGTTTGGGGAGTCTCCCACATTCCTTTTGGCGAACACCAAACATGTTTGCTTATTTTTTTCTTTAAGCAATGTTTTTTTTCTGGCCACTCTTCCGTAAAGCCCAGCTCTGTGGAGTGTACAGCTTAAAGTGGTCGTATGGACAGATATTCCAATCTCTGCTGTGGAGCTTTGCAGTTCCTTTTTGGCAGGTTTGTTGTGGTGCCATATTCTTTCCATTTTTTAATAATTGATTTAATGGTGGTCCGTGGGATGTTCAAAGTTTCGGATATTTTTTTATAACCCAACCCTGATCTGTACTTCTCCACAACTTTTGTCACTGACCTGTTTGGAGAGCTCCTTGGTCTTCATGGTGCCTCTTGCTTGGTGGTGCACCTTGCTTTCAGAACAGGTGTATATATACCGAGATCATGTGACAGATCATGTGACACTTAGATTGCACACAGGTGGACTTTATTTATGGACAAACGTACGAGTTGTACCGGATACTGTGGAATGGATCAGAACAACAGTCTGTTCCCAGAGATCTTTGTGCTGTACAGCCAAGTCCAATGGATTGATCATGACGATCGTAGGATAACAGATTAGCACAATAACAGTCATAGTAGTTGGCTATATACGGAATATATATACGGAATATATATACGGAATATATATACGGAATAACAGTCAGACAACAACTACAGCA
>NC_052327.1:48841270-48861270 GCF_016432855.1 Salvelinus namaycush | reverse complement strand
AGTCAACAGTCAACACATAGTAAACAGTCAACACATAGTAAACAGTCAACACACAGTAAACAGATACAAGAGAAGACCTTTTAAAGGTGATATATCTCTCTAGATGAACATAGACAGCTACCAGGAGTATTGTATGGTGAAATAATGTTGATGTCATTACCCGTTGTTGGCTAGGACCCTGGGGAACAGACAGGCCAGGATGCTGAGGTCACTGACCGAGAACACGTAGATGTTGACCACATGACCCAGACAGTGGGTGACTGTAGGGGGGAGGAGGAAGGGAGGAAAAGGGGTTGGCAGGAACACACAACGCAACGTGACCTGTAAACACGATGTGTGCTTGTGTTACAGTACCACACGGTGATCTGTAGAACTAGTATTGATAAATGTAGTACCAGTATATAGTATGAAATCTCTGTTACAGTGAGTACCAGTATATAGTATGAAATCTCTGTTACAGTGAGTACCAGTATATAGTATGAAATCTCTGTTACAGTGAGTACCAGTATATAGTATGACATCTCTGTTACAGTGAGTACCAGTATATAGTGTGAAATCTCTGTTACAGTGAGTACCAGTATGTAGTATGACATCTCTGTTACAGTGAGTACCAGTATATAGTATGACATCTCTGTTACAGTGAGTACCAGTATATAGTATGACATCTCTGTTACAGTGAGTACCAGTATATAGTATAAAATCTCTGTTACAGTGAGTACCAGTATATAGTATAAAATCTCTGTTACAGTGAGTACCAGTATGTAGTATGAAATCTCTGTTACAGTGAGTACCAGTATATAGTATGACATCTCTGTTACAGTGAGTACCAGTATGTAGTATGAAATCTCTGTTACAGTGAGTACCAGTATATAGTATGACATCTCTGTTACAGTGAGTACCAGTATGTAGTATGAAATCTCTGTTACAGTGAGTACCAGTATATAGTATAAAATCTCTGTTACAGTGAGTACCAGTATGTAGTATGAAATCTCTGTTACAGTGAGTACCAGTATATAGTATGACATCTCTGTTACAGTGAGTACCAGTATGTAGTATGAAATCTCTGTTACAGTGAGTACCAGTATATAGTATGACATCTCTGTTACAGTGAGTACCAGTATGTAGTATGAAATCTCTGTTACAGTGAGTACCAGTATATAGTATGACATCTCTGTTACAGTGAGTACCAGTATGTAGTATGAAATCTCTGTTACAGTGAGTACCAATATGTAGTATGAAATCTCTGTTACAGTGAGTACCAGTATATAGTATGACATCTCTGTTACAGTGAGTACCAGTATATAGTATGAACTCTCTGTTACAGTGAGTACCAGTATATAGTATGACATCTCTGTTACAGTGAGTACCAGTATGTAGTGTTATCATACTCTGAGAAGAGTGAAGTTGCATCTGAAATGGCATAGTGCACTTCTTTTGACCCGTGAGGAAGGAGTTAGGGTTAAGGTCAGTCTGACCTGTGACCTCTGACCTGTGAGTAAGATGGCGGACATGGCCATGAAGCGGTGGAAGTCTATAGCGGCGTCGAAAGGGATGTATCGGTTGAGGAAGGTCTCTCGTCCCAGGGTGATGAGGTTACGGCACACCGTCAGCAACATGTAGGGGTACAGGAAGGAGATGGCCGCCGCCGAACCACGCGACACCACTATACCCACCGCCGACGTCTCCGGCACGCCCGAAGAGTCTGCCTGCAAACCGTAGACTAAAAACACAGCAAGAGGTTTTGTATTCCTGTTAGTCCAGTGCCTTTTTTCTATGGGCTGGTTCCCCAGATGCAGATTATGCCTTGTCCTTAATTAAAAAGCACTTTCAAAAAGAGATTGTCCATTGTGTATGTTTTTTAGTCCAGGACTAGGTTTAATCTGTGCCTGGGAAACCAGCCCCAGACAAGCAGGCAGACAGGTTCAAGCACACCCTTTGTTTTCAGATGCCTTTGTAGGGCAATGGAGTCTGCATTGCATGAGTATTCAATTAAATTATGAATATCCAATTAAAGGTGCACTATGCTAAAAAAAAACTCCTCCATTTCCTGGTTGCTAAAATTAAAATAGTTTACCTCATTTCAGTTTATATGACAAAATAAGCCAGTGTAGAGAATCATTGTACCATTTTGTATTTTCAGCTGTTTGAAGCTGTTGTACAAAACCGAAATTAAAAGATACAAAAAAACTAAATTTATGAACAGGAAGCATAGAAATAGAGCTCATGGAACAGATATACCTTCTTAGACTTGCTTTATGTGAGAATGACAGCTCTATAACTCACATTTCTATGTGAATTTTAGTCAGGTCGCCCCAGAAAAAAAACGTATAGCTTTAAGATAATCAGTTGTGTCAACAACACAGTCACTTGTGACCGTCGTCAGCTTACTGTACGCTTCCCAGGTGAAACATTTCGCACATACTGTTTATTATGACAACATTGTGTGACGTTTATGTTCGTTTTGGTATTCGCTCACGCAAATGTATTTTTGGTTGGCAAGTCGAAGTTCGGTAGCCTTACACCCCTTAGCCGGTGATTGGTAAACAGTACCACTCCTAATAAGAGTAGGGAAAATGAAGTGTTTGTTGTCAAGCAACGAGATAATTATATTTTTCATGCATATTTCTTCACTTGAGAAATACTTCGCCAAAACATCTTAGTTAGATGTAAAATTGCGCGACTAAGACCTCCTCGGCTAAAAGAAAACATCAAAATGTATGTTATCTTTATTTATACAGACTATTTTGTGTACAGACTATTTTGAGGAAGTGTTTCTGGCTATGTTGTTGCTACAGTGGCTCAAAAAGGACAAACAACACTAACATTTCTCGTTTTTTTAAAATTTGACCAGCCAGGCTATGTCAAATTCAATCAATCAAATGTATTTTATAAAGCCCTTTTTACACCAGCAAATTGTTCACGACGTACCAGCTGACTACCAAAAACAGGAGAACAGAGAGAGAGAACAAGAGAAGAGAAGGAAGACAAGAACACATCACAACACAACTCACAGTAGCATCTCTCCAGAGCCACTCCGGCTGTGATGCCGTAGACGACGATGAAACAGACGATGTGGCGACGGTAGTTCTCTATGAAACGTTTGAAGTGCTGGATCTTCTGCTGGACGGCGTTCCTGTTGGAGCGATCCTTCTTAGGCTTCACGTAGACCTTAGGACTCTGGAGGGCCGATCTGTGGAGGAGGATAGAGGTAGTTAGACTGAGATTAATAGATTAATACATAGACCTTAGGACTCTGGAGGCCCGATCTGTGGAGGAGGATAGAGGTAGTTAGACTGGGATTAATATGTAGACCTTAGGACTCTGGAGGGCCGATCTGTGGAGGAGGATAGAGGTAGTTAGACTGAGATTAATATGTAGACCTTAGGACTCTGGAGGGCCGATCTGTGGAGGAGGATAGAGGTAGTTAGACTGGGATTAATAGATAGACTTTAGGACTCTGGAGGGCCGATCTGTGGAGGAGGATAGAGGTAGTTAGACTGGGATTAATATGTAGACCTTAGGACTCTGGAGGGCCGATCTGTGGAGGAGGATAGAGGTAGTTAGACTGGGATTAATACGTAGACCTTAGGACTCTGGAGGCCCGATTCATTGCCGTAGCTCCCGCCTTGGGCCAATCAGTGTCATTTTGTAAAAATGACGGATCTTTATGGCAAGACGCGTCATTCACCCAAGTATCGTCAAAATCGTCCCAGTGCTGTCTGAGATATGGTGTGTGATTTTGTTAGTCCATCTCACTCAGATATTATATGAACATGGCATAAGTCATAACACTGCAAAATGTGTAGAATTGCAGGACATTAGCTGTAAAACTGCAAAAACAACAAAAAAATAAGTTTTGTAAATAAAATGTATTTGTTGACCTTTTGTTAATAAAATACTTTTTCTTCTAACAGATCCCTCTGTACATATTCCATTTATAGTTGTGACTCATGTGAGTTAATCTGAGTTAATCTGAGTTAATCTGAGTTAATGTGAGTTAATGTGAGTTAATGTGTAGCGGCCTAATTGTATAGTTTGTGTTTGTAGATCAACTGAGGAAGGAAGGACAGAAGGACTAAGGAAGGCCAGAAGAGCTAAGGAAGGACAGAAGGACTAAGGAAGGACAGAAGAGCTAAGGAAGGACAGAAGAGCTAAGGAAGGACAGAAGAGCTAAGGAAAGACAGAAGGACTAAGGAAGGCCAGAAGAGCTAATGAAGGACAGAAGAGCTAAGGAAGGACAGAAGAGCTAAGGAAGGACAGAAGAGCTAAGGAAGGACAGAAGAGCTAAGGAAGGACAGAAGAGCTAAGGAAGGACAGAAGAGCTAATGAAGGACAGAAGAGCTAATGAAGGACAGAAGAGCTAAGGAAGGACAGAAGAGCTAAGGAAGGACAGAAGAGCTAAGGAAGGACAGAAGAGCTAAGGAAGGACAGAAGAGCTAAGGAAGGACAGAAAGACTAAGGAAGGACAGAAGGACTAAGGAAGGACAGAAGGACTAAGGAAGGACAGAAG
The DNA here is from genome assembly GCF_016432855.1 of Salvelinus namaycush. NCBI lineage: Eukaryota > Metazoa > Chordata > Actinopteri > Salmoniformes > Salmonidae > Salvelinus > Salvelinus namaycush. The sequence goes on along the minus strand of NC_052327.1, from coordinate 48,856,760 downwards.
GACTAAGGAAGGCCAGAAGAGCTAAGGAAGGACAGAAGAGCTAAGGAAGGACAGAAGAGCTAAGGAAGGACAGAAGAGCTAAGGAAGGACAGAAGAGCTAAGGAAGGACAGAAAGACTAAGGAAGGACAGAAGAGCTAAGGAAGGACAGAATCTACAATGCTTGCTTATTTTTTTTCCTCTCCAAATAGAGAGAATATTCCCCCACACAGTAAATACTAAGTACTCTACTACATGGTAAAACCATCATAATCCCTATATTTGAAGAGGTCAAAACTCAAGTGGTGTGTTATCCGTTAACGGAGGTAAGTAGAGGCAGGTTGCATCACTGGGTGGACAACTCTAGATACCAGACATACGGTCATCCACAAAAGCAACCAAAGTCTCTTACACAACCTGAGGTAACCATGGTAAACCCCCAAATTACTGCTATCACTCACACTTCCCTGGAGTATAACTCTTCTTTTAACCTTTATTTGACCAGTTTTAGTCTCATTGTTAATCTTAATATCTTTTATAAGAAAATACCTGGACAAAACAGCAGCAGACAAAGCACTACAGTTTAATGCACCGGTACAAATTGAACAGGCACATTGGTTTTGGGAGTAGTGTTTCAACTAGGGGTCTATAAACACTGACAGCCCCCCCCCCCCCCCCTGAATCATTTTCCACAATAGTTTTTAACCGTAGCTTTAAAATCATTGAAGGAGACGAGCTCCTGTAGTTTCATGTACTTTTGTAGCTCGTTCCAAGTAGTGGGGGCAGAGTCCTGGAATGCATTTTTTTTTTTTTTACCCAGCTCTGTACGGTCCTTAGGCACCATCAAGAAGATACAGTCACGTGAGTGAAGGAGATAATTGTCATTATGTCAACTGAAAATGTAGGTACTACAGTAAAAAAACATTGATTTAATCTCCGAAGAGCTAAGGAAGGTTAGAAGAGCTAAGGAAGGACAGAAGAGCTAAGGAAGGGCAGAAGAGCTAATGAAGGACAGAATAGCTAAGGAAGGACAGAAGGACTAAGGAAGGACAGAATAGCTAAGGAAGGACAGAAGAGCTAAGGAAGGGCAGAAGAGCTAAGGAAGGACAGAAGAGCTAAGGAAGGACAGAAGAGCTAAGGAAGGACAGGAGAGCTAAGGAAGGACAGAAGAGCCAAGGAAGGACAGAAGGACTAAGGAAGGACAGAATAGCTAAGGAAGGACAGAAGAGCTAAGGAAGGACAGAAGAGCTAATGAAGGACAAAAGAGCTAATGAATGACAGAAGAGCTAATGAAGGACAGAAGAGCTAAGGAAGGACAGAAGAGCTAAGGAAGGACAGAAGAGCTAAGGAATGACAGAAGAGCTAAGGAAGGGCAGAAGAGCTAAGGAAGGACAGGAGAGCTAAGGAAGGACAGAAGAGCCAAGGAAGGACAGAAGAACTAAGGAAGGACAGAATAGCTAAGGAAGGACAGAAGAGCTAAGGAAGGACAGAAGAGCTAATGAAGGACAGAAGAGCTAATGAATGACAGAAGTGCTAATGAAGGACAGAAGAGTTAAGGAAGGACAGAAGAGCTAAGGAAGGACAGAAGAGCTAAGGAAGGACAGAAGAGCTAAGGAATGACAGAAGAGCTAAGGAAGGGCAGAAGAGCTAAGGAAGGACAGAAGAGCTAAGGAAGGACAGAAGAGCTAAGGAAGGACAGAAGGACTAAGGAAGGACAGAATAGCTAAGGAAGGACAGAAGAGCTAAGGAAGGGCAGAAGAGCTAAGGAAGGACAGAAGAGCTAAGGAAGGACAGAAGAGCTAAGGAAGGACAGAAGGACTAAGGAAGGACAGAATAGCTAAGGAAGGACAGAAGAGCTAAGGAAGGACAGAAGAGCTAATGAAGGACAGAAGAGCTAATGAAGGACAGAATAGCTAATGAAGGACAGAAGAGCTAAGGAAGGAAAGAAGAGCTAAGGAAGGACAGAAGAGCTAAGGAAGGACAGAAGAGCTAAGGAAGGACAGAAGAGCTAAGGAAGGACAGAAGAGCTAAGGAAGGGCAGAAGAGCTAAGGAAGGACAGAAGAGCTAAGGAAGGACAGAAGCGCTAAGGAAAGGCAGAAGAGCTAATGAAGGACAGAAGAGCTAAGGAAAGACAGAAGAGCTAAGGAAGGACAGAAGGGCTAAGGAAGGACAGAAGAGCTAAGGAAGGACAGAAGAGCTAAGGAAGGACAGAAGCGCTAAGGAAAGGCAGAAGAGCTAATGAAGGACAGAAGAGCCAAGGAAGGACAGAAAAGCTAAGGAAGGACAGAAGAGCTAAGGAAGGACAGAAGAGCTAAGGAAGGACAGAAGAGCTAATGAAGGACAGAAGAGCTAAGGAAGGACAGAAGAGCTAAGGAAGGACAGAAGAACTAAGGAAGGACAGAAGAGCTAAGGAAGGACAGAAGGGCCAAGGAAGGACAGAAGAGCTAAGGAAGGACAGAAGAACTAAGGAAGGACAGAAGAGCTAAGGAAGGACAGAAGAGCTAAGGAAGGACAGAAGAGCTAAGGAAGGCCAGCCCACTCTCATAAAGAGGGTACGAGTTTGTAACAAACCTCAGCGCACCATGACACACAGTGTCCAGCAGACGTAATCAGCATACGTAATTAGCATACAGAATTAGCATAAGTAATCACGCCATGGGGGGGGCATACATATAGATGATATCGCCATAATGACTTTCCTAGTTAAATAAAGGTTAAATAAAAAATAATAAATAAATAAATAATCAATTACTATGTAGAGAATAGGGTGTCATTTAGCACATATCAATCACCACTATTGGTGTTGACCAGCGATGACTTTATTATTCAGACATAAGAAGTCGTGAGGAAATCTTCACCTTGAAACACATGTACCAAGAAGACTGACATCACTATGATGTCATTTAAAACCCATCTTTGACCCACTGAGGTTGGACGTGATGTCACACCTTCTGCACCACAGAACAGAGACGTTAAGCTACACCACGACCACTAACGGCACGGACACTATAGCATGTTGTCAGACTAGTGAAATGAACTCTTGTCTGTTACCCGACCATGAGGATGTCAGAGGACGGCGTCGAGAGGGTAGAAGTGTTGTCCTTGTGTTTGCTGTTGTATTGTATATGTACACGTTACATTGTTCCTGTAATGAACTCTTGCCAGGTCATCTTCACAAAATAGGTTTTTGAAAATCGTACATTTTAACCTCAAAGCCGCTAAAAATACAAAATCATTCAAATCCAGGAGTAAAATATTTACACAAAAAGCAACCTAATATCACGCAGTCAACTCTAGTCATTTAGTAAGTTCACCATTCTACGGTTCTCATTTTTAAACATCGCACAGTGTTCAACACAATGCTCTTATGTCCCACAATTCCACACAAGAATCACACACACAGAGATGAACGGATGCCCCCTCTGTCCTCTAAGTTACCTTTTCCCTTGTCGTCTACGAAGCTCTTGTCCGTCTTTCCCCAGGCTGCTGGAGACCTGTGTGTCCCCTTCTAAGGGCGAGCTAAGGATGAGAGGACATGACCATTTTAAACAACGACCACTAGACTACCAGCCCAGTATTTATGAACTGACGGTCATCATACCTGCAGACAAGGAGTGGAGTAATTCAGTCACAAACTTAATAACAGGTTACTTGGAAAAAGCAATCATCCTGTCATCAAAAAATCATTTGCGTGTCCACGACCCTGATAAGAGCCTGACAATCAACATGTTGGTCAAACGGTATCTTACCTGTAATATCTCCCTGGTGTTATCTTACCTGTTCCTCTCTGGGGGTAATATCTCCCTGGTGTTATTATCTACCTGTTCCTCTCTGGGGGTAATATCTCCCTGGTGTTATCTTACCTGTTCCTCTCTGGGGTAATATCTCCCTGGTGTTATCTTACCTGTTCCTCTCTGGGGTAATATCTCCCTGGTGTTATCTTACCTGTTCCTCTCTGGGGGTGATATCTCCCTGGTGTTATTATCTACCTGTTCCTCCCTGGGGTAATATCTCCCTGGTGTTATTATCTTACCTGTTCCTCTCTGGGGTAATATCTCCCTGGTGTTATTATCTACCTGTTCCTCTCTGGGGTAATATCTCCCTGGTGTTATTATCTACCTATTCCTCTCTGGGGTGATGAAAGATACACGTTGGTTTCGACTCAGTCTGTTTCCTCCCTCCTTTTCCATCCCTAGATAAACAAAGGAGTATGGGTAAGTGCTGAGACAAGAACAGAGGAGTATGGGTAAGTGCTGAGACAAGGACAGAGGATTACGGGTAAGTGCTGAGACAAGGACAGAGGATTATGGGTAAGTGCTGAGACAAGGACAGAGGATTATGGGTAAGTGCTGAGACAAGGACAGAGGATTACGGGTAAGTGCTGAGACAAGGACAGAGGATTATGGGTAAGTGCTGAGACAAGGACAGAGGATTATGGGTAAGTGCTGAGACAAGGACAGAGGATTATGGGTAAGTGCTGAGACAAGGACAGAGGATTATGGGTAAGTGCTGAGACAAGGACAGAGGAGTATGGGTAAGTGCTGAGACAAGGACAGAGGATTATGGGTAAGTGCTGAGACAAGGACAGAGGATTATGGGTAAGTGCTGAGACAAGGACAGAGGATTATGGGTAAGTGCTGAGACAAGGACAGAGGATTATGGGTAAGTGCTGAGACAAGGACAGAGGATTATGGGTAAGTGCTGAGACAAGGACAGAGGATTATGGGTAAGTGCTGAGACAAGGACAGAGGATTATGGGTAAGTGCTGAGACAAGGACAGAGGATTATGGGTAAGTGCTGAGACAAGGACAGAGGATTATGGGTAAGTGCTGAGACAAGGACAGAGGATTATGGGTAAGTGCTGAGACAAGGACAGAGGATTATGGGTAAGTGCTGAGACAAGGACAGAGGAGTATGGGTAAGTGCTGAGACAAGGACAGAGGAGTATGGGTAAGTGCTGAGACAAGGACAGGGGAGTATGGGTAAGTGCTGAGACAAGGACAGGGGAGTATGGGTAAGTGCTGAGACAAGGACAGAGGAGTATGGGTAAGTGCTGAGACAAGGACAGAGGATTATGGGTAAGTGCTGAGACAAGGACAGAGGAGTATGGGTAAGTGCTGAGACAAGGACAGAGGAGGCCTTTGGTCCTGTACTGCTCAGTTGGTAAGTGTGGATCTAGCAATGCCATTGTGGGTTCAATTCCCATAAGAATCACACGTATAGATGAATGGATGCCCCCTCTGTCCTCTAAAACTCTCTGGATTAAAGCCTCTGCTAAGTGGCCTATACTATATTATTGTATAGTCACCTTTAATGTTGAGCTGGGCAAATTTCAGCTCCTTCTCGTGGTCCCGAAGCAAGAAGTGGAAGTCCTCCCAGGTGATCTGTTCCTTGTCGTTGAAGCCCGCGGCCTGTAGCATGGCTTGAATAGCCTCCTCAGCCTGGCCCTTAGACAGAAGGCTGCTGGAGATCTCAATGAATGACCTGCAGGACAGAGCACAAGTACGGCCAGAGTTAGGAACCCATTGTAACGGCGCTTATCTTTTCATGTTGGATTGTGTGTACAGCTGGATCTACAAAACGGCCTGGGATGTGGACACATACTGTACATCTACAGAGGACCACTGCTGAGTGGTGTAATGTCCCTTCAAGCCAGGCTTTTTTTTAGGATGATCCAATAGGCTGAAATGATGACGAAATGACCACAGTGCTTACCGAAGTAGTCTGGAATAATCCTCTTTTGATAAGAAACCATCTCCGTCAACGTCGTGCATTGCGAACATCAGTTTGGATTTTTCCTCTGGTGAACCTACGACAAATACAAATTCAAATATGTATTCATGTATTCATGTATTCACGTATTCACGTATTAACATATTCATGTATTCGTGTAGTCACATATTCATGTATTAATGTATTCACATATTCATGTATTCACATATTCACATATTCATGTATTCATATATTCATGTATTCGCGTATTCATGTAGTCGCATATTCACGCATTCATGTATTCACATATTCATGTAGTCACATATTCATGTATTCACGTATTACTGTATTCATGTAGTCACATATTCACGTATTCATGTGGTCACATATTCACGTACTCGTGTAGTCACATATTCATGTATTCGCAAATTAATGTGTTCATGTATTAACATATTCATGTATTCATGTATTAATACATATTCAAATGCTGTGTGCACATCCTATACCTTTCATGAAAATGACGATGACATCGAGGAACTCCTGGAAGGAGAGGTATCCGTTTCCGTCCTTGTCGGCCAGCGTGAACATGGAGTCGACAAAGAGCGAGTCCGGTTTGAGTCCCAGAGCGTCGGCAAACTCAGTTCCTGTCAGCTCAGTTTGCAGGGCTTCCCGGGTCTTCCTACAGGACGCACCACTCAGGTCTCTGACACCAGCCTTCTCTATCTCCAGGACCTATAGGGTGGGGAGAGGAGGTCGGGTTGACCCGTTGAGCCAATACGTATGTTTAGCGTGGTGTCATTGGGATTGTTAATGGTGGTCACATTGAATGGCTCAGTGGGTTAGAGAATGGCGTTAACAATGCTATGGGTACAGAAGGTATGTGTCCGTCCGTACTGCGCACCAGGGTTGTTGACAGTTCTGTACGTGGCATTGGATAAAAGCGTCTCATAAATCACCATATTACAGTACCTTGGCAAAGGCACTCCTGATGAAGGACTCAACTATCTGAGTCCTCTGATCTCTGGTCACTGCCTCTCTCAGTAGCTCCTTCTCTGTCATGTCCCTCACCGCCAGCTCTTGTCCACTGACTGTCACCTCAGAGCGAAGGTACCGGACAAACTCTCCACGCTGGCCCTCGTCCTCAAAGTACAGCACCTGGAGACAGACCACAACAGAGTTGAAGCACATACACCCACACACACTATCTCTCTCTCTCTCTCCCTCCCTCTCTCTTTCTCTCCCTCTCTCCCTCTCTCTTTCCACCCCCTCCCTCCCTCCCTCCCTCCCTCCCTCCCTCCCTCCCTCCCTCCCTCCCTCCCTCCCTCCCTCCCTCCCTCCCTCCCTCCCTATCTCTCTCTTCTCTCTCTCTCTCTCTCCCTCTCTCTCTCTCTCTCTCTCTCTCTCTCACTCTCTCTCTCTCCCTCTCTCTCCCCCTCTCTCTCGCTCTCTCTCTCCCTCTCTCCCTCTCTCTCTCTCTCTCTCTCCCAACCCATGCTCTTTCTTATTTGTCCCTCCCCTGTTAATCCCTCACCAGGTCATACTCTTTGGGTACTTTCATCAGCAGAGCCCTGCGGTAATAGTCACTGGACAGCAGGACATCCAGGTGGGTCTGGGAACCAAGGCCGAGTGACCGTTGAGCGGGTCCAGACTGGTCAAACACCTGCAGTCTCCTCTTATCATCCACCAACAGATTGACTGGACGCAGGGGCTTCTTAGGGCCCTGCCACTCACAGGCTGGAGAGAGGAGAGGAGAGATGCAGAGAAGAGATGTAGAAGAGAGACAGAGAGGAGAGACGGAACGGAGAGATGGAGAGATGGAAAGACGGAGAAGAGAGACGGAAAGACGGAGAGGAGAGACGGAGAGGAGAGATGGAGAGGGGAGACAAAGAGGAGAGACGGAGAGGAGAGATGGAGAGGGGAGAGATGGAGAGGAGAGACGGAGAGAAGAGATGGAGAGGAGAGATGGATAGGAGAGACGGCGAGGAGAGACAGAAAGGAGAGATGGCGAGGGGAGATGGAGAGGAGAGACGGAGAGGAGAGACAGAGAGGAGAGACGGAGAGAAGAGACGGAGAGGAGAGATGGAGAGGAGAGAGACCACAGGAGAGATGGAGAGGAGAGAGACCACAGGAGAGATGGAGAGGAGAGACGGAGAGGAGAGACGAAGAGGAGAGACCACAGGAGAGACGGAGAGGAGAGACGGTACCTAACCTGACACATCACACAGTACCTGACCTGACACACAGTACCTGACACATCACACAGTACCTGACCTGACACACAGTACCTGACACACAGTACCTGACCTGACACACAGTACCTGACCTGACACACAGTACCTGACACACAGTACCTGACACACAGTACCTGACACACAGTACCTGACCTGACACACAGTACCTGACCTGACACACAGTACCTGACCTGACACACAGTACCTAACCTGACACACAGTACCTGACCTGACACACAGTACCTGACCTGACACACAGTACCTGACCTGACACACAGTACCTGACCTGACACACAGTACCTGACCTGACACACAGTACCTAACCTGACACACAGTACCTGACCTGACACACAGTACCTGACCTGACACACAGTACCTGACCTGACACACAGTACCTGACCTGACACACAGTACCTGACCTGACACACAGTACCTGACCTGACACACAGTACCTGACCTGACACACAGTACCTAACCTGACACACAGTACCTAACCTGACACACAGTACCTGACCTGACACACAGTACCTGACCTGACACACAGTACCTAACCTGACACACAGTACCTAACCTGACACACAGTACCTGACCTGACACACAGTACCTGACCTGACACACAGTACCTGACCTGACACACAGTACCTGACCTGACACACAGTACCTGACCTGACACACAGTACCTGACCTGACACACAGTACCTGACCTGACACACAGTACCTGACCTGACACACAGTACCTAACCTGACACACAGTACCTGACCTGACACACAGTACCTGACCTGACACACAGTACCTGACCTGACACACAGTACCTGACCTGACACACAGTACCTGACCTGACACACAGTACCTAACCTGACACACAGTACCTGACCTGACACACAGTACCTGACCTGACACACAGTACCTAACCTGACACACAGTACCTGACCTGACACACAGTACCTGACCTGACACACAGTACCTGACCTGACACACAGTACCTGACCTGACACACAGTACCTAACCTGACACACAGTACCTAACCTGACACACAGTACCTGACCTGACACACAGTACCTGACCTGACACACAGTACCTAACCTGACACACAGTACCTAACCTGACACACAGTACCTGACCTGACACACAGTACCTGACCTGACACACAGTACCTGACCTGACACACAGTACCTGACCTGACACACAGTACCTGACCTGACACACAGTACCTGACCTGACACACAGTACCTGACCTGACACACAGTACCTGACCTGACACACAGTACCTGACCTGACACACAGTACCTAACCTGACACACAGTACCTGACCTGACACACAGTACCTGACACACAGTACCTGACACACAGTACCTGACACACAGTACCTGACCTGACACACAGTACCTGACACACAGTACCTGACACACAGTACCTGACACACAGTACCTGACCTGACACACAGTACCTGACCTGACACACAGTACCTGACACACAGTACCTGACCTGACACACAGTACCTAACCTGACACACAGTACCTAACCTGACACACAGTACCTGACCTGACACACAGTACCTGACCTGACACACAGTACCTGACACACAGTACCTAACCTGACACACAGTACCTGACCTGACACACAGTACCTGACCTGACACACAGTACCTGACCTGACACACAGTACCTGACCTGACACACAGTACCTAACCTGACACACAGTACCTGACCTGACACACAGTACCTGACCTGACACACAGTACCTAACCTGACACACAGTACCTGACCTGACACACAGTACCTGACCTGACACACAGTACCTGACCTGACACACAGTACCTGACCTGACACACAGTACCTAACCTGACACACAGTACCTAACCTGACACACAGTACCTGACCTGACACACAGTACCTGACCTGACACACAGTACCTAACCTGACACACAGTACCTGACCTGACACACAGTACCTGACCTGACACACAGTACCTAACCTGACACACAGTACCTGACCTGACACACAGTACCTGACCTGACACACAGTACCTGACCTGACACACAATACCTGACACACAGTACCTAACCTGACACACAGTACCTGACCTGACACACAGTACCTAACCTGACACACAGTACCTGACCTGACACACAGTACCTGACACACAGTACCTGACACACAGTACCTGACACACAGTACCACACAAACACGATCACCTGTGATCACCTTGATATGCAGCACACACCTGTGATTCCAGCAGCGGGTTCCTTTGTTGTGTCGTGAGCTCCTGCCTTCTGGAACTTCTTAAACTTGGACTTTCTGAAGTAGGCCACCACAAGAGCCATGAGGAAGCTCACTGGGAGGGGAACAATGTCGTCAACAGAGAATCATTAACACTTATAATAAGGCTCATAACATGTTATGTCTCTCTAAGTAGGCTCACTGGGATGGGAACAGCGTCGTCAAAATGATTGTGTCAAAATCTGCTATTTTAAAATGTTTTACTTGCTATTGTTTTCCCCTGTCAAAAATGGTGATATTTGGTTGGTTTTACCTATTTGAATTAAATGAACTGATCGTAAGTCACTCTGGATAAGACTATCAAAATAACCTCATGTAAAATGTGCATGTGGATTCTGATTGGTTAACATCGGATACCGACCAACTGGAAAGAGGAACAGGCAGATGACTAGGATGCCGAAGCCGGCTTTACTCCCGGCGTCAAAGTAGTTGAGCTTGGTGGCGTTGGTGCAGGGGTGGAGCTCAGAGGTCGTGACCTGAGAGGGCTGGGGACAAGGGTCACCTGGGACAGACAGAAAGACAGGCAGGCAGACAGACAGACAGACAGACAGACAGACAGACAGACAGGCAGGCAGGCAGGCAGGCAGGCAGGCAGGCAGGCAGGCAGACAGACAGACAGACAGACAGACAGACAGGCAGGCAGGCAGGCAGGCAGGCAGACAGACAGACAGACAGACAGACAGACAGACAGACAGACAGACAGACAGACAGACAGACACGCAGGCAGACAGTCAGACAGACAGACAGACAGACACACAGGCAGGCAGGCAGACAGACAGACAGACAGACAGACAGACAGACAGACAGGCAGGCAGGCAAGCAGACAGACAGACAGACAGACAGACAGACAGACAGACAGACAGACAGACAGACAGACAGACAGACAGACACCCCGGCAGGCAGACAGACAGACAGACAGACAGACAGACAGACAGACAGACAGACAGACAGGCAGACAGGCAGACAGACAGGTTGATTTGTTACTGTACCAGCAGCAACTACAGTCAACATTTTGGAGCTACAGGGAACACTATGGTACATTGCTTATTTGTATTGGCAATAATATAAATACAGAGAAGATATGATCTTTACCATCCTTCCAGAAGAAGACTCTTCTCTGTATGTCCCCAGCCTCCGCGCTGGTGACCGCTGTAATGACGTCATGAAAGGTTGTGTTCCAAATGGCCTGCATCTCTTCAGCTGTGAACAGACTTGAGGAACAACCAGAAGGAGTTGTCAGATCGACTGGAAATGTTATGATGATGTCACCCAAAACAGTGACGCAAAAGCTGATCATAACAGACATTCGTCGTGTGTTTCCTCAGGTCAACGTCTAGTTCAACACCCCAGGCTATCGTTTACTTCATTCGTAGGCTTACGTTCTCACAGGTATCCATCCAAGCTTTCGAGCGAACGTGAGAATGACGGAAATCGAGGTTTCAACTAACGCTAACAGTTTCATACGATTACCGTATGAGGTTTATATCTGACGTTGTTTCCTACCCGTTCTGTGTGTTCTCGAACCAGAAGCGGTCCCCGTTCCTGATGCGGTTGAACTGGTCCAGTATGATAGAGGAGAAGACCTGACCAGGACCGTCCACAGACTCTAGGAGACCTCCGGGAAACAGCTCCAGTTTAGAAATGTCCCCGTGGTACAGGGCTGCAAGGTCCCTGAATAGCTATAGATCCAGTAAGGTAGAGACAGAATACAGAGGGTAGGTTATTCATCTGGTTCTGTTTTCTGCCCCTTGATCCTAATTCTGTCCATGTGTTAGTTTGATCCCCTCCCTGTGGCTCTGGCTGATCCCTGTGGCTCTGGCTGATCCCTGTGGCTCTGGCTGATCCCTGTGGCTCTGGCTGATCCCTGTGGCTCTGGCTGATCTCAGACCAGTGGTTTGATCCCCTCCCTGTGGCTCTGGCTGATCTCAGACCAGTGGTTTGATCCCCTCCCTGTGGCTCTGGCTGATCCCTGTGGCTCTGGCTGATCTCAGACCAGTGGTTTGAGCCCCTCTGAGTCATGAGTAGGTTAACCAACCACATACACTACCACGATCATTGGCAAATAAAACCTCCTTCTAATCAACAGCACATTCTGTATGGATTTACGTAAACACGTGAAATAACCCATACAGAAAACCTTCATGAGCATTGCATAATACGTTCTGATAGTACCTGTGGGTTAGTGGTGTTGAGCTGAGGGTTCACGTCTCCCCACCTCTCTACAGGGGCCAGGCCGAGGCCCTCTCTGACCTGGTTGTAGCTGGGCAGACCAAAGTCTCGGCCTCTCTGCACCGTCAGAGCCACCAGGTCCGACCGCGAGAACCGCAGAGGACCGTACATGTAATCTAGTGGGGAGAAGGCCCCACCAATATACATCAATATTTGTTACTTTTATTTCTTCTTTTTTGTTGTTGTTTGTTTTGGTATTTTATTTCTTAAAACGGCATTGTTGGTTGGGGGCTTCGTAAGTAAGCATTTCACTGTAAGGTCTACTACACCTGTTGTATTCAGCATTTCACTGTGAGGTCTACTACACCTGTTGTATTCAGCATTTCACTGTAAGGTCTACTACACCTGTTGTATTCAGCATTTCACTGTAAGGTCTACTACACCTGTTGTATTCAGCATTTCACTGTAAGGTCTACTACACCTGTTGTATTCAGCATTTCACTGTGAGGTCTACTACACCTGTTGTATTCAGCATTTCACTGTAAGGTCTACTACACCTGTTGTATTCAGCATTTCACTGTAAGGTCTACTACACCTGTTGTATTCAGCATTTCACTGTAAGGTCTACTACACCTGTTGTATTCAGCATTTCACTGTGAGGTCTACTACACCTGTTGTATTCGGGCGCATGTGACAAATAGCAATTTGATTTGATTTGCTTGACTCAACTGTAACAGCTGTAGCTATGACAACTGAAACTTCACATGTCTTCTTCATGCGTACTGTATAGAGATAACTTCCTCTCCTCTTCTCCACGATGTAAAGCCACGTGTACTGGGCATTAAAAAAGACCATTTAAAACTGAAAGTAATGGTAAACCTCTTAAGTCTTCCACGATGATGTTGTCCTCTCTCTCTGCGATCTGCGAGGTCATGCCCATAATCAGACGGTCTATATCCTGTCCTGACTTCAGGTTGGGGTTCTAGAACAGACAACTGTCTCAACACAGGTACATATAGACGACCTATAAAGTAGGTAGTAGATACCGCCTGGTCCCCAGATCAGTGGTGTATCAAATTCAGAATGACCGTATGAGTCGGACAGACAACTAACACATATCTGGGACCAGGCTACAATAAAAAATAAAAAAAAATAAAAAAAATTGACAGAGATGTGTGTTTCTTACATATTTGGATCTATAGTTTTACCTGACGGTTCCAGAAGCTGTTACACATTCGCATGGCTGGTGACGTGCTCCCATCGATGTTGACAACCTTCTGAAAGTGGCACGTTCTGTTTCTGTAGCCAAGACAAGGAAGTAGGAAAATGTCCCGATGACACAAATTACATTCAAGCAGCTGTTAAAATATGACTGTTGACACAAACGCAGCATTAAAGGGGGACCGTGTGTCTTAGAACAAAAACAACACCACAAACCCAAGAGAACGTTGTAGCCTAGAGATATTAACTCTGCTAGAAATATTGGAGTTTTTTATTTATTTAACCTTTATTTTAACTGGGGAAGTCAGTTAAGAACTAATTCTTATTTACAATGACGGCCTAGCGGGGAACAGTGGGGTTAACTGCCTTGTTCAGGTGCAGAACGACAGATTTTTACCTTGTCAGCTCGGGGATTCGATGGAGCAACCTTTCAGTTACTAGTCCAACAATCTAACCACTAGGCTACCTGCCGCCCCAAAGTGTTTTACAGGCTGGTGTAACCAGCATGATCACCTGAGATCTCACCTTTCTGTTTCCCTGATATCTGAAGTTAAACTGAAAGGTGAACGCAGCTGTCAGGCTGGTTACACCAGGCTAGTGGATTCTATTCTCCAGCCCGGCCCGGAAGCTAGGCCACAGTACCTCATGAAGACACCAGGGGGAGCCATCGTAGAGGCAAAACGTATGGCAGCTGCCTGAAACTCAGGCGAGATCCCTGGATCCACAAACTTCTGGTAGCCTGCAGGAGACAAGACAGACAATGACACCAGCGTATAATACTGTAAACCTACTATAGTATAGAAGAGAGGACGTATAGAAAATATTTGTCCTAGGTAAAGGTATGCCCACAGGTAAATGAAGGATTGTCTAACGTTGTGAAATAACACAGGGGAAAGCAAGGATTGTCTAACGTTGTGAAATAACACAGGGGAAAGGAAGGATTGTCTAACGTTGTGAAATAACACAGGGGAAAGGAAGGATTGTCTAACATTGTGAAATAACACAGGGGAAAGGAAGGATTGTCTAACATTGTGAAATAACACAGGGGAAAGGAAGGATTGTCTAACGTTGTGAAATAACACAGGGGAAAGGAAGGATTGTCTAACGTTGTGAAATAACACAGGGGAAAGGAAGGATTGTCTAACGTTGTGAAATAACACAGGGGAAAGGAAGGATTGTCTAACGTTGTGAAATAACACAGGGGAAAGGAAGGATTGTCTAACATTGTGAAATAACACAGGGGAAAGGAAGGATTGTCTAACATTGTGAAATAACACAGGGGAAAGGAAGGATTGTCTAACATTGTGAAATAACACAGGGGAAAGCAAGGATTGTCTAACATTGTGAAATAACACAGGGGAAAGGAAGGATTGGCTAACGTTGTGAAATAACACAGGGGAAAGCAAGGATTGGCTAACGTTGTGAAATAACACAGGGGAAAGGAAGGATTGGCTAACGTTGTGAAATAACACAGGGGAAAGGAACACCTCTAACCTCCAAATGATTTATTAAGAGAAAACAAAGGAACATCATGTGACTGTCTTCCTCTGGTCGCTGACCTCTGACCTTATTATTCTGGCTGACTCTGGAGCACCTGGCCGTGTGTCTGTGTGTGTGTGTGTGTGTGTGTGTGTGTGTGTGTGTGTGTGTGTGTGTGTGTGTGTGTGTGTGTGTGTGTGTGTGTGTGTGTGTTTCTCTGATGACGCAGAGAACATCTCACCTAACCACTGATTACCAGCGCATGACCTTGCTTCAGTCGTTCCTCTTCCCTCCCCTCTCATCCATGCATTCCCCTCTCTCTGTTCCCCTCTCTCTCTCCCTCTCTCTGTTCCCACACACTCTCTCTCTCCCTCTCTCTGTTTCCACCCTCTCTCTCTCTCCTCTCTCTGTTCCCCTCTC